>NC_058418.1:15479910-15779910 GCF_002201575.2 Neomonachus schauinslandi | reverse complement strand
GGTGGCTCAGTTGGTTGAGCGACTGCCTTCAGCTCAGGTCATGATCCCACGGTCCTGGGATCGAGTCCCGCATCGGGCTCCCTGCTCTGTGGGGAGCCTGCTTCTCCCTCTCCCACTCCCCCTGCTTGTGTTCCCTCTCTTGCTGTGTCTCTCTCTGTCAAATAAATAAATAAAATCTTTAAAAAAAAAAAGTTAAATGAAGAATAAACTCAAATATAAAAGCTCAAAAAAACCACAAAAAACCAAAAAAAAAACCACTTCTGGGGCGCCTGGGTGCCTCAGTTGGTTAAACGACTGCCTTTGACTCAGGTCATGATCCCGGAGTCCTGGGATCGAGTCCCACGTCGGGCTTCCGGCTCAGTGGAGAGCCTGCTTCTCCCTCTGACCCTCTCCCCTCTCATGCTGTTTCTCTCTCTCTCTCTCTCAAATAAATAAATAAATAAATAAAATCCTTAAAAGAAATAAAAACACTTCTGATCATTTTTCTTACTGTCCAGTGGCTTATTCTTTTTTTTCCATGAGTTAATTTTGATTCAGCAATCCATGTATTCATTTATTCACTCATTTTTTTAAGTATCCATTTATTGATTTTTCTAATTCATGAAAGTCTCGTCTAGGGTCTTGCGTGAGAAGAAATAAAGCATAGTGAGTAAGAACCAGGCTGCTGGGGTTTGATTTCTAGCTCTATCATTTGCTAGCTTACCTTGGACAACTTGCCTCAGTTTCCTTATCTGGAAAATTGTGAATTATGATAATACTTGCATCATAAGGATCCAATGAATTAATATATAGAGAGTATTGTTAAAATTTTTTATTTGTATTTTATTTATTTAGAGAGAATGAGCACGTGAGTGGGGGGAGGGGCAAAAAGAGAGGGGAGACAGCATTTCAAGCAGACTCCATGCTGAGTGTAGCAACACAGGGCTTGATCTCATGTCCCTGAGATCATGATCTAAGCCAAAATCAAGTGTCAGACACTTAACCAACTGAGCCACCCAGGTGCCCCTCTGATTTCATTTTTAATAAATTAGTTGAGTAATTTTACATAGTAAGCAATTAGAAGTTTTCAGAAATACATTCTATTAGAAAAACATTTTTCTCCCCTACCAAAAAACAAAACTGCATATAACTGAATCTAACAATTTTGAGTAACTACCAAAACTTCACCACTATAAGAAGCATTGGTATTAGCAGCTAAGAGCTATAACTCAATTTTTTAAAAAATTGACACTTCAGAGGCACCTGGGTGGCTCAGTTGGTTGAGTGTCTGCCTTTGGCTCAGGTCATGATCCCAGGATCCTGGCCCCGCATCAGGGTCTCTGCTCAGCGGGGAGCCTGCTTCTCCCTCTCCCTCTGCCTGCCACTCTGCCTGCTTGTGCTCGCTCTCTCTGTCAAGTGGATAAATAAAATCTTTAAAAAAAAATTGACACTTCAAAAATCATATCACTGATGTCAAAGACAAAGTTCTTCCAGGATTCAGAAGAAAGGGACAAAAGAAAACCCATGGATACAAATTTTAAAACATAGGCATGAGAAATACAAATATAATCAGAGTTGGGTAAATCTTAGAATTTTTTAGAGAACAAAACACAACAAAGAAATGGTTTGGCGTAAAAACTGTGAATCAAAACATGGTACCTTAATCAGTTTCTGAGCATTTAATGGTCATTAAATACAAATGATAATATAATTTAAAATCTTTGGGGTCACTAAACAAATACACGGTATGAATCTTCTTCCACCCCAACTAACATCACCACATCTACCACCCTGTTAGACCAGTTTTGGAAAATCAGAATTCTTTCAACCACAGCTTGTGTGAATGCTAGTCCATCCATCTGTCCCTCTGCTCCCCTTTGACGTATGACTAATTAGAAAATGAATGTGTGGAATGGTCTTTGAGGGGCAGCTGCAGACTCTCTGGATTTCTTGAACAGAGCCCCTCTGCCACTCTTACTGCACTCTCCAGTGCTTGGCTGAACTCCTGTGGCCACACCAGGGCATGGCAGTACGTGGTGGTAAACTCCTTCTCACACAATTAAGTGTGAGGAGTGAGGAAGGAAGAGGTGCCTGACTAAAGAAGTTCCTGGGAAAGTGTTGTGTGGTGGAGGTGGCCTGAGAGGTCTGCTTTCTTTCTATGACAGAGCAGGAAGCTGCATATGTATCAAGGCCAACACACAGCTGAAAGACAGGATTACTTAATAACGACTGGTATTTACTTATTTACTTAAAAAAAGATTTATTTATTTGAGAGAGAGAGAGCACGAGCAGGGGAAGGGTAGGAGAGACAAGCAGACTCCCTACTGGGCGTGGAGCCAATGCAGTGGGGCTCAATCCCAGGACCCTGGGATCATGAACCGAGCCGAAGGCAGATGCTTAACTGACTGAGCCACCCAGGCGCCCCCCCAAAGTTCTTTCATAGCTTATGGTTTGTGATGTTCAATAGACCTAACAGCTTACAAAAACTTCTCAAAAAATACACCTTTAGTAATCTGATTGGAAATGGAGACCACTGTTAACGTTATTTCTATTGGTAATATAAATCCACCTTTTCAACTATGAAGAACTTCACAAACACAAAAAATAGCAAGACAAATATGTGTATTACCACCATGTAGAAGTAAAATATTTTATGTTTCTTTGTAGTCTTTAAATAACATACATATTTAGATGTGAAGCCAAAATCTCTGTAACCATCACCCCATCCCATTCTTCTTCCTTGTCCCCAAAGGCAATCACCATCACGAATTTAGCATACAATCATCCAATCCTTTTTTATACCTTTCCATACATATCTATACCCATAACCAATATACAATCTAATGTTGTTTTATTCCAGTTAGAGATATTATTATATTATGTGCATCATCTGCCCTTTGATTTGTTTTTCACTCAAGATCATGGTTTTTAGATCATCCTTATTAATCCATATAGATATGGTTTGTTGCAGTAAATTGCTGTACATTATTCTATCATATAAATATAACACATTTTATTCAACCTTTTACCTAATGACAGGCATTTCCAATTCCTTCCACCCCCAATATTTGGCTGCTAGAAATCATGCTAATAGTTTTTGCTGCCAGAAATCACACTGCATTATGGTACACATCTCTCTGTATTGTATTGGAGTTTTTCTAAGGCATAATACTAAAAAAAGAAATTTTGGGGTGTTTGGAGGTATACTTTAGGAAAATCTATTCAGGTTTACTAAGTCATTTTCCTAAAGTTTCAGATTTTTTTTTTCATGGTGGATTTTTCTTTTTTCAATGTACGATAAGAGGTAGGAATCTTTTTTTCTACAGAGAAAGGCAATAATCACCCAAAACATTGTTTAATTAGGTCATAATTTCTTTACAGAATTGAACTGTATGTAGGCTTCATATTCCATTCTATTAACCTAATATCTATTAATGCATATCACAAAGTTTTAATAATCATAACTATATAAAAATTATATCATCTGAAAATATGTATTCCTTTTCAATCCTTATACTTCTTCATTTTATTGCATTGGCTCTGGTCTCTAGGATTATACTGACTTGTGATATCAGGCATCCATGTCTTGTCTCTGACTTTAATGGGAATGTTTCCAAAGGTTCAGCATTAACTATGATGTTTACTGAAAATTTTGTTGGACTCAGGATTTTCATTATATTAATGTTTCTGCTCATAAGAATGTTCTGATATCTCATATTTTGAGCTCCTGCTAAAGGCTTTCCTACATTCATAATGTTTTACCCCATGATGAATTCTCTGATGTGTAGGAGGTGTAAGTTCCTACTGAAGGCTTTGCTATCAAGGCATTAATATTATCTTTAATGAGTATGAATTTTCTGATGCCTAACGTGGTGTGACTTCTGGCTGAATGCTTTCCCACAATCTCTACACTGATAAGGCTTCTCACCTGTATGTGTTCTCACATGTAAAGCAAGAGCTGAGAATTAACAGAAAGCTTTCCCGCACTGATTACATCCATAGGGTTTCTCATCTGTATGACTTCTCGTATGTACAGTAAGAGATGAGCTTTGTGAGAAGGCTTTCCCACATACCTCATAATCATAAGACTTAACACCTGTGTGAATTCTCACCTGTACAAAAAGTGATATAATTTGAGAGAAGGATTTTCCACATTTATTACACTCAAAGGGTTTCTCTCCTGTATGAATGTTGTGATGTTTAATGAGATATTGCTTCTGGCTACAGCTGTTCCACATTCATTACATTTAAAAGGTTTTTCTCCAATATGAATTTTCTCATGCTTTGTGAGAATTGATTTCCTGCTGAAGGTTTTCCCACATTCTTTACATGTATAGGATTTTTCTCCAGTATGCATTTTCTGGTGTTCAATGAGGCTTGACTTCTGAATAAAAGCATTCTCACAGTAATTACATCCAAATGGTTTCTCACTAATATGAATTTTCTGATGGGTAATGAGATTTTCTATCTGATCGAAGGATTTTCCACATTCCTTACATTTGTAGGATTTCTCTCCAGAGTGAGCAGTGTGATGCTTGGTGAGGTATTGCTTCTGAGGTCTTTTCCACATTCATTACATTCAAAGGGTTTCTCTTCCATATGGATTTTCTCATGGTCAGTGATATTTGGTTTGTGGCTTATTTCTTACATGAATAAGATTTCTTTCCAAAAGGAATTTGCTGGTGACTTATGAGGTTTGACATCTGAATGGAAGCTTTTTCACATTCATAAGGTTTAAATTTTCTCATGTTCTATGAAGTTGTGCTTCTGGCAAAACAGTTCTCCAAACTTGTTACAGTCATTGAGTTTTTCCACAGTTTGAATTTTCTCATATTCCTTCAGTTTGAGTAACTGGCTAAAGGTTTTCCAATAGCCTTACATGTACAGGTTTCCTTTGCTGCGTTATTTCTCTAGTGACTAATAAGATGAGTGTGAATATAAGCCCTCACATGGAGAAAGTTCATAGGGCTTCTCTCCACAGTGTATTCTCAGGTGTTTAATGAGCTTTATTTATGAATCCCTGTTAATACAGATTTCAATTAGCAGGGGTTACTGCAAAATAGGATGAGTTATAATATACTTACAATATTCATAGCATTTCTTTATTACATGGATTCCTTCATAATATGTTGAGTCTAAATTAAGCTTTCAACTCTCAAATAAATAGATAAAAAATTTTAAGAAAAAAAAAGGAAAAGCAGATGGCAGGGAAAGGCACCAAACTGAAATCAGGGGGATTTTTTTTTTTTTAAGAGAGAGTACATGGAAGTGGGGGGAGGGGCAGAGGAAGAGAGGCAGAGGAAGAGAATCATAAGTCTTATGATTATTTATATGAGAGAGAGAGGTAGAGAGAGCACAGCAGGGGTTAGGGGTAGAGGGAGAGGGAGAAGTAGACTCTCCACTGAGCAGGAAGCCTGATGCAGGACTTCATCCCAGGACCCTGGGATCATAACCTGAGCCAAAGGCAGATGCTTAACCCACTGAGCCACTCAGGTGGGGCTCTAGCTCATGACCCTGAGATCATGACCTGAACCGAAATCAAGAGTTGGACGCTTAACTGACTGAGCCATTTTCAGGCACCTCAAATCAGGGGGATTAAATAAATGGTGGGTCCTCATTACTGTTGGACCTCCAAAATTCTGGTATTCAAGAGATGAGAAGGGGCGCCTGGGTGGCTCAGTCCTTAAGCGTCTGCCTTCAGCTCGGGTCATGGTCCCGGGGTCCGGGGATCGGGCCCCGCGTCAGGCTCCCTGCTCGGTGGGGAGCCTGCTTGTCCCTCTCCCACTCCCCCTGCTTGTGTTCCCTCTCTCATTGTGTCTCTCTCTGTCAAATAAATAAATAAAATCTTTAGAAAAAAAAGAGATGAGAAGACTCTTCTCTGGAGAAATGGAACAGCTCAGGAGAAAACCTGTAATACTAACATTTTGAGACTGACAAAAAAAATGTCTGAATTCTTTTTTTTTTTAAGATTTTGTCCAGGCTCCCTGCTGAGGGACCTGTCCCTGTCTGGAAGCAGGCTTCCCGCTGAGCAGGGAGCCTGACGCGGGGCTCGATCCCAGGACCCCGGGATCATGACCCGAGTTGAAGGCAGACGCTTAACAACTGAGCCACCCAGGCGCCCCAGAAATGTCTGAATTCTTTTTTTTTTTTTTTTTAAAGATTTTATTTATTTGACAGAGCACAAGCAGAGGGAGAGAGAGGGAGAAGCAGGTTCCCTGCTGAGCAAGGAGCCCGATGTGGGACTCGATCCCAGGACCCTGGGATCATGACCTGGGCCGAAGGCAGCCGCTTAACCGACTGAGCCACCCAGGTGTCCCGAAATGTCTGAATTCTTGACCAATAGTTCTATAAAGAAGCTCGCAAGTTGACAAGTCCTCATTATATATAGATATTACAGTCATCTTTTTAGTGCATTAAGAAAAGATGAAAGGACAGCTATTAATCTGTACATTAGGGAAAACCTAGTAATGTTAATGTAAACCTAGTAATACGAAAGACAAATGAAAACAATGAAAAAAAATTTCCAAGGAAATGGATACATGTAAGGAACAGAAAAAGACAAAAAAACAGAAACAACCCACCAACCCCCCCCCCCCCACAATACCACAGAGAGATAAGATATTATTTTAAGGAAACAAATAACAGGTACTATAAAAACTGCTCTTTTTAAAAAGTTTATTCTTTTTTTTTTAAGATTTCATTTATTTATTTGACAGAGAGAGAGCACAAGCAGGGGGAGCAGCAGAGAGAGGGAGAAGCAGGCTCTCCACTGAGCAGGGAGCCCAACGTGGGACTCGATCCCAGGACCCTGGAATCACGACCTGAGCCAAAGGCAGACGCTTAACTGACTGAGCCACCCAGGTGCCCCTAAAAACTGCTCTTGAAATTAAAAAAAAGATAGCTATAGTAAAAATTTAATAGCAGATATGGGAAATAGTGTTGTGGAAATCACTCAGTTGTAGGAAAAAAAAGTTTAAAAAAGGTAGTAAAAGATGAGAAGGATAACAGATAAAATTAGGAATTTCAATACCCAGATAAAAGGAGTTCAAGAGAGAGAGGAGCAAACTGAATGGAAGAAACTTTAAGAGAACAAATATAAGCTTTCTAGAAATATAGGTCATGATTCTTCAAAATAAAGAGGTCCCTGTACAATTCACAAAAAGGACCCTGTGTCTCTCTGTCAAAAAAAAAAAAAAAAAGAGAGATTCTCTCTCCCTCTCCTTCCACACACTTGCAGGCTCTCTTTCTCAAAAAAAAAAAAAAAAAATCTTTAAAAAAATGTATAAATGATGAGGAAACATCAGGTAAACACAAATTGAAGAACTGCAAAAGAACCTGTATTCTGAAAAGGTTAAGATCGTGAACAGGTGGAATAAACAGAAAACAAAGAGGTGGTAGAGTTAAACCTAAATATTTTAGTAGTTTCATTAAATGTACATAAGAAAGTATGTTTCTAAACTTGAGGGTCTCAACTGATAAAATCAAGCATTTCATAACAATTATTTTGCAACCTTCTTTCTTGCTTTAAAAGCATGTTAAATTAGCATTTTAATCCATACTAAACATGTCTATTTTAACATAAAAACCCATTTTATGTTGTCTATCATGTCATAGGTTACTTTTTCCTCCTGTCAACCTTCAAAGAAAACTGATGCTCCAGAAAGATGCCTCCTTACCATTTTACGGAGGAGGCTTAGGGGTTAACTGGTGATAAACAGATACGATCCTGCTCTCCCAAATAGGTGACCCATATTCATATATACACAACACCCAGTCACACCCTGCGGTCGCAACACAGCATCTCCGGACTCACCTCTGCCCCGCCGCCTTCTTCACCTGAGGGCGTCCCTCGGGCGCGTCCCCACTTCCCCCTGCAAGACCGTGATTCTTTCCCGGTCGCCGCCTCCACTAGGTCCCGAAAGAGACGACTACGTCCCACCTTCACTCACCCTCAGCGCTGAGCGACCGAGGCTTGCACTCACCGACGAAGATGAAATGTCATCCCTTTGCATGCAGAAGGCGAACTAGAACCTCCAGAAATCTCCCGGGCGCCGCCGGTCCGATTCCGGCGGCCAGGACCAGGTGTCCGCTCGCATTCTGGCCTGAGTGGCTGCTTTTCTGGCCTGGACTACATTTCCCACAGACGCTGCGGCTCGAGGCTGCGTCCGCCGAGAACGCGGCGTCTCGTCTAGTGCCTACGGGTGAGGCGGCTGAAGGCCTGGCGGGTGCATCCCGCCGACCTGCTCCGCTTACCAGCCGCTCGGCGTCGGGCCTCGCGGTTGTTTGGCGCGGAGAAGCTGTAGATGAGCACGAGCCCAGCTCGCGCGCTGAGAGGAATCTGGAGGCCTGCTGCCCGCTTCCGGACTGCATTTTCCAGGGGACTCGCAGGCGCACGCTACATTCCTCAGGATTTCGGCCGCTTTGCGGGATGGCGGGACCGTTGGCTTCTCCGAGTTAGCCGCTGCGGGGCCTTTGGAGTCCGGTGCAACTTGGCCAGTTTGGGCCAGACCGGAACTAGGGAAGGACTAGGGTGAGGAGTTCAGGTAGGAGCATTTCGTGTCCGGAGCGGGCTGAAGAGAAGAGAGAGAGTGAGTGAGTGAGTGAGTGTGTGTGTGTGTGTGTGTGTGTGTGACAGAGACAGAGAGCTAGAATAAGAGAGAGAGAGGAGGGAGGGAGAGGGGATGGGAGGGGGAGAGAGACTAATTGTGATTGTTACCGCGTGTCGTCGTGGTGTGTGATTGTGACTGTATGTGGTGATGACTCTGGGTGATGGAGTAGGGTGCTTGGGACTGTGCGTGTTCCCAGAATGGGTATGTGATTGTGACTGCATGACTGCACCATCGTGCACAGGGATGTAGAGGGCCGGTGATTGTGCAGTTGGGACTGTGTCCCGCGGTGAGGGAGTGTGTGTGATTTTGGGAACGTGTGCGGCATCGTGTGTGTGTGTGTGTGTGTGTGTGAGTCTGTGACTGTGCAGGTGTGACTAGTGTGACCCCCTTGGGGGATGTGTGTGTGTGTGTGATTGTGATTGGCTGTGGGGCAATGGGTATGTGGGTGTGGGGAGGCTGTGTGATTCTGACTTTGTGTGTCCCCAAGGTGTGGGATTATATGTAAGCGAGTGACCTGGTACAGCACCATGTTTGCACATGGGGTGGAGGGTGTTACTCACCACTCTATCCAGGAGACATCTGTGAGTTCATGACAGATTCTGGCCCTTTCCTGTAACTACATTAGGCTTCCCTGACTTTCCTTTGTATGTGTGTGGGGACAGTGAGCGACCGGAGTCCCTAAAGTGTATGTTCCAACCTGGTCAACTGGAATTCCAAGAAAAGCCAGTGTCTCATCAATTTCTTTTCTCTTTCTGCAGTTTCTATTGCTAAGAGGAAGAGTAAAGAACGATTATTGAACATCTAGAGGCCAAGATCAAGGTGCTTTGGGGTTTTTTTCTTTCTTCCCTGAAATAGTTCTTGTTTCTCAGAGCATAATTTTTTCCCTCTCCTGACAGTTCCTGACTACCAAAAGCCCATTCAACAAACCTTGTCCATAGTACTTCCCATTTGGATTGAGTCCAAAGACTCAATTTTTTAATCTATCCCCTCCCTCTTAGTATTAATTGGGCAGTTTCTTCTGTGTGCCAGATCTCTGCTAAGATCTCTGCTGGTCTAGTGAGGCAAATACAAGAGCCTTTATCCTAACAGAATTGTTGGAAATAAGATTACCTTGTATGTAACGTCACACACCACAGTCCTGGTACCGAAAGCCATGCAATTTATGGGATGGTGTTGGTTAGTCTCAGTCCAAGTAAGTGATAAGATCTTTCACTTTGGCAGTATTTTTGAAGTATAAATGAGATTGGGGGCTTGATCAAAGAGTTCTATACCAATAAGACCAGGATTTACCCGGTAATCTGTGAGTAAACACTTGGACCAGTTTCCAGGTCTGTTTTGAATTAAGTGCTCAAATGGTCCTCATTGGGGTACTCAACCTGGAATCCACGTCCATCATTGACTTCTAAAGGGAAAGAGACTGTAATGATACTAAGGATTACAAAAAAGATGGATGGATTTAAAAACAACACCGTAGGACAATCTTTGAGATAATAATAGCCAAAACGAGTTTCATAAATAAGGAAATTTTAAGTAATTCCTGCTATACGGGCATTTTATGCAGTTAATTGAAACTGTGTTTGAGATAGAGCATATGCATTTTCAACATTGTGACTAATACCTATGCCCAGGTGAAAGGGCAGTTCAGATATTGGAAGCCTTTGCATGTAAAAGTTCAGCTGATCCACATCTAGGCCACAGTCTTCTCTCATTTGATTTGTGCAGTAGCCTATTAACTGGTCTCTACTTCCTCCATTGCCTGCCTAAAATTATTTCTTAACACAATAGCCAGGGTGATTCTTCCAAAATGTGGGTCAGATTATGTCACTTCTTGACTTAAAGCTTTCTGTGGTTTCCCATCTCAGAATAAAAACCAAAGTCTCTACAGTTGTTTATATAGCCCTGTGTGATCTGGCTCTCTGTTAACCTGACTCTATCTTCTGTAAATTTTTTTGTAACTTAATTCTGACCCCTCTGCGTATGAGTTTGATGATTCCCCTGCCTGGAATTTTCTTACTCCTGATATTGGCATCACTTACTCCTTCACTTTTCTTCAAGACTTAACTCAGACATCACCAAATTGGAAAAGCCATCCTTGACCACCCTGTATAGAATAGCATCTCAACCAGTGTACTTCCTATCACCCTTGTCCTATTTAATTTTTCTCCATAGCTCTTATTATCATTTTTTCACTGAGACATAATTGACATATAACATTAGTTTCAGGTGTACAACATAATTCAATATATATATATTTTGTGAAATGATCTCATAAATTTAGTTAACATCCATCACCACACAGCTTTTTTTTTAAAGATTTTATTTATTTGCCAGAGAGAGAGCACAAGCAGCGAAGTAGCAGGCAGAGGGAGAAGCAGGCTCCCCACTGATCAGGGAGCCTGATGCAGGTCTCGATCCCAGGACCCTGGGATCATGACCTGCGCCAAAGGCAGACACTTAACTGACTAAGCCACCCAGGCGTCCCCATCACCACACATAGTTAATAAATTTTTTTTTCTTGTGATGAGAACTTTTAAGATCTACTCTCTTAGCAACTTTCAAATAGTGTTTACAACAAAGTTATTAACTATAGTCAACATGCTATATATTACATCCCTAGGAGTTATTCATTTTATAACTGGAAGTTTATACCTTTTGACCACTGTCACCCATTTTGCCTTCCCAGCTTCCCACATCTGGAAACACCAATCTATTCTCTGTATCTCGAGTTCAGTTTTTTAATTTTTTGATTTTTTTAAGATTTCCACATACAAGTGAGATTATACAGTTTCTTTCTCTGACTTATTCCATTTAGCATAATGCCCTCAATGTCCATCTATGTTGTTGCAAATGGCAGGGTTTCCTGCATTTCTTTAAAAAAAATTAATTCTGGTATAATTAACATTCAGTGTTAATTAGTTTCACGTGTACAATATAGTGATTCATCAATTCTCTACATTATTCAGTGCTCTCAAGATAAGTGTGCTCTTAATCCCTTTCAACTATTTCACCCAACCCTTCACCCACCTCCCCTCTGGTAACCATCTGTTTGTTCTCTGTAGTTAAGAAGCTGTTTTTTGGTTTGTCCCTTTTGTTCATTTGTTTTGTTTCTTAAATTTCACATATGAGTGAAATCATATGGTATTTGTCTTTCTCTGACTGACTTATTTCACTTAGCTTTATACCCTCTAGATCTATCCATGTTGTTGCAAATGTCAAGATTTCATTCTTTTTTTTATGGCTGAGTAATATTCGATTGTGTGTGTGTGTGTGTATACACACACCACATCTTCCTTATCTATCATTGGACATTTCCATAATTTGGCTATTGTAAATAATGCTGCAGTAAACGTAGGGGTGCATATATCTTTTTAAATTAGTATTCTCTGGGTAAATACCCAGTAGTGGAATTACTGAGTCATATGATAATTCTATTTCTAATTTTTAAAAAAATATTTATTGGGGCACCTGGGTGGCTCAGTCATTAAGCATCTGCCTTTGGCTCAGGTCATGATCCCAGGGTCCTGGGATCGAGCCCCGCATTGGGCTCCCTGCTCGGCAGGAAGCCTGCTTCTCCCTCTCCCACTCCCCCTGCTTGTGTTCCCTCTCATGCTGTGTCTCTCTGCCAAATAAATAAATAAAATCTTTAAAAAATATATTTATTTATTTATGAGAGAGAGAACACGAGCAGGGGGAGGAGCAGAGGGAGAGAATCTCCAGCAGCAGACTCCCTGCTGAGGGTGGAGCACCACACAGGGCTCAACCCCATGACCCTGAGATCATGACCAGAGCCAAAATCAAGAGTTGGATGTCCACCCGACTGAACGACCCAGGAGCCTATTTCTAATTTTTTGAGGAACCTTCATACTGTTTTCCACAGTGACTGCACCAGTGTGCATTCCAACCAACAGTGCATAAGAGTTCCTTTGTCTCCACATCCTTACCAACACTTGCTGTTTCTTGTGTTTTTCAGTTTAGCCATTCTGACAGGTGTGAGGTGATATCTCATTGTGGTTTTGATTTGCATTTCTCTGATGACCAGTGATGTTGAGCATCTTCATGTGTCTGTTGGCCATCTGTTGGAGAAATATCTGTTCATGTCTTCTGCCCTTTTTAAAATTGGGTTATTTGTTTTTTGGGTGTGAATTGTATCAGTTCTTTATATATTTTGAATACTAACCCTTTATCAGATATGTCATTTGCAAATATCTTCTCCCATTTGGTGGGTTGTCTTTTAGTTTCATTGTTTCCTTTGCTGTGTAGAAGTTTTTACTTTGGCATAATAAATTATTATTTTTAAAGATTTTGTTTTTAAGCAATTTCCACACTCAGTGTGGAGCTCAAACTCACAACCCTGAGATCAAGAGCCACATGCTCCACCGACTGAGCCAGCCAGGTGCCCCAGTTACAATACATTATTCTTGCTTCTGTTTCCCTTGCCTTAGGAGGCCTATCTAGAAAAATGTTGCTATGGCCAATGTCAGAGAAATTACTACCTGTGTTCTCTTTTAGGATTTTTGTGGTTTCAGGTCTCATATTTAGGTCTTTAATCCATTTTGAATTTATTTTTGTGTGTGGTGTAAGAGAGTGGTCCAGTTTCATTCTGTTGCATGTAGCTGTGCAGTTTTCCCAATACCATTTGTTGAAGGAACTGTCTTTTTCCCATTGTATATTCTTGCCTCCTTTGTCAAAGATTAATTGACCATATAATCATGGGTTTTTTTCTGGGCTCTCTATTCTGTTCTATTGATCTATGTATGTTTCTGTTTTCATGCCAGTACCATACTGTTTTGATTACTACAGCTTTGTAGGATATCTTGAAATCTGAGATTGTAATTCCTGCAGTTTTGTTCTTTTTCAAGATTGCTTTGGCTATTTTTTTTTTTTTTTTTTTTTTGTGGTTCCATACACATGGATTTTAGGATTATTTGTTCTAGTTCTATGAAGAATGCTCTTGGTATTTTGATGGCAATTGCATTAAATCTGTAGATTGCTTTGGGTAGTATAGACATTTTAACAGTACTTGTTCTTCCAGTCCATGAGCATGGAATATCTTTTCATTTCTTTGTGTCATCTTCAGTTTCTTTCATCAGTGTTTTATAGTTTTTGGAGTATAAATCTTTTAAACTCCTTGGTTAAGTTTATTCCTAAGTATTTTCTTATTTTTGGTGCAATTATAAATGGGACCATTTTTTAAATTTCTCTCTGCTGCTTCATTATTAGTGTATGGAAATAAAATAGTATTTTCATTTTGTGTCCTGCCACTTTACTGAATTCATTTATCAGTTCAGGTAGTTTTTTGGTGGAGTCTTCCAGGTTTTCTATATATAGTATCACATCATTTTCAAATAGTGAAAGGTTTACTTCTTACCGATTTGGATGCCTTTTATTTCTTTTTTGTTGTCTGATTGCTGTGGCTAGGACTTCCAGTACTATGTTGAATAAAAATGTTGAGAGTGGACATCCTTGTCTTGTTCCTGATCTTAGGGGAAAAGCTTTCCAGTTTTTCACTGTTGAGTATGATGTTAGTTGTGGGTTACTTGTATATGGCCCTTATTATGTTGAGGTATGTTCCCTCTATACCTACTTTGTTGAGGGTTTTTATCATGAATGTCAAATACTTTTTATCTGTTGAAATGATCATAGGGTTTTTATCTTTTCTCTTGTTGATGGTGATTTATTATATTGATTGATTTACAAATATTGAACCACCCTTGCATCCCAGGATTAGATCCCACTTGATAGTGGTAAATGATTTTTAATGTATTGTTGGATTCAGTTTGCTAATATTTTTTTTTGTTTTACGATTATTTTATTTTTTTTTACAGAAGTTTATTCTTAAATGTACAACAGGATCTAAGACAACACTTCATTCCAGCTATAGGTAGCAACAGATGCTATGACAGGGAATCCAGATGTTTAAACAGGAATGGAATTAAGGATCATCATTGCCTCGGGCACAAGGAACAGCTTACTTTTTGCCCGATCTCTTAATTACACCTGTGGCCAGGGGGCCCATCCCCCCCGGTCTTCGCTTTTAGCTCCTCAAGTTTCTTCTGCTCCTCTTTCTGTTTCTGCTCGAATGCCTTATCTCATCCATCTCCTTGGCCTGCTTCTTGGGCTGCTTCAGAGGCTTCCTGCCACCTTCGCGGCTGGACGTGGCACCTGCCACCCCTCCCCCAGACCCTGTCCCCGGAAGCGGCCAGTATGCTAAAACTTTATTGAGGATTTTTGCATCTATGTTCATCAGAGATATTGGCCTATAGTTCTCTTTTTTTGTAGTGCCTTTATCTGGTTTTGGTATCAGGGTAATGCTGGCCTCATAGAATGAATTTGGAAGCTTTCCTTCCTGTTCTATTTTTTGGAATAGTTTGAGAAGAATAGGTATTAATTCTTCTTTAAATGTTTGATAGAATTTACCTGTGAAACTGTCTGGTCCTGGACTTTCCTTTGTTGGGAGTTTTTTGATTACTGAATCAATTTCATTGCTAGTAATTGGTCTGTTCAAATTTTCTATTCCTGATTCAATTTCAGGAGGTTATATATTTCTAGGAATTTATCCATTTCTTTTAGGTTTTCCAATTTGTTGGCATATAATTTTTCATAATAGTCTCTTATAATCATTTATTTATATTTATAATCTTTTATTATGTTATTTCTCCTCTTTCATTTCTAATTTTGTTTATTCGAATCCTCTCTCCTTTTTAAAAAATTCATGAATCTGGTTAAAGGTTTATCAATTTTGTTGATATTTTCAGTGAACGAGCTTCTGGTTTCAACGATCTATTCTATTGCTTTTTTAGTTTCTATTTTGTTTATTTCTGCTCTAATCTTTTTTTTTTTTAAAGATTTTATTTATTTATCTGACAGAGAGAGACACAGCGAGAGAGGGAACACAAGCAGGGGGAGTGGGAGAAGGAGAAGCAGCCTTCCAACTGAGCAGGGAGCCCGACATGGGGCTCGATCCCAGGACCCTGAGATCGTGACCTGAGCCGAAGGCAGACGCTCAACCGACTGAGCCACCCAGGCGCCCCTATTTCTGTTCTAATCTTTATTACATTTCCTTCCTTCTACTTGTTTTGGGTTTTGTTTATTCTTTTTTCTAGCTCCTAAAGGTCTATTGTGCAATTGTTTATTTGAGATTTTTCTTGTTTCTTGAGAGAGGCTTCTATTGCTGTAAACTTCCCTATTTATTTATTTATATTATATATTTATTTATTTTTAAAAGATTTTATTTATTTATTTGTCAGAGAGAGAGAGAGCTCAAGCAGGGGAAGAGGCAGAGGGAGAGGGAGAAATAGGTTCCCTGCCGAGCAAGGAGCCCGATGTGGGACTCAGTCCCAGGACCCTGGGATCATGACTTGAGCCTAAGGCAGATGCTTAACCAACTGAGCCACCCAGGCATCCCTTTATTTTTAAAAAAGATTTTTTTTTTAAAGATTTTATTTATTTATTTATTTGAGAGAGAGAAAGAGAATGAGAGGGGGGAGGGTCAGAGGGAGAAGCAGACTCCCTGCCGAGCAGGGAGCCCGATGCGGGACTCGATCCTGGGACTCCAGGATCATGACCTGAGCCGAAGGCAGTTGCTTAACCAACTGAGCCACCCAGGCGCCCTTTAAAAAAGATTTTATTTACTTGACAGAGGAAGAGCGCACAAGCAGGGGGAGAGGGAGAAGGAGAAGCAGACTCCCCACTGAGCAGGGAGCCCGACCTGGGGCTCGATCGCAGGACCCTGAGATCATGACCTGAGCCGAAGGCAAACACTTAACTGACTGAGACACCCAGGCACCCCATATCTGCTTTTTTAAACTAGTTTTGATGTCCACATTTTAATTTCTGATATTGGTAATTTTGTGTTCTCTTTTCTCTTGACCAGTCTAGTAGAGGTTTATCAATTTTCTTAATCTTTCCAAAGAATTTTTTTAGAACCAATTTTTTTTCATTTAAATTTTAGTTAACATACAGTGCAATATTGGTTTCTGGAGTAGAATTCAGAGATTCATCACTTACATACAACATCCAGTGCTCATCCCAACAAATGCCCTCTTTAATACCCAATATCCATCTAGCCCATCCCTTCCTCCATCAACCCTCAGTTTGTTCTCTATCGTTAAGGGTCTCTTAGGGTTTGTTTCCCTCTCTCCTTTTTTTTTTTCTTTCCCACCTTCCTATATGTTCACCTGTTTTCTTTCTTAAATTCCACATATGAGTGAGATCATATGGTATTTGTCTTTCTCTGACTGACTTATTTCACTTAGCATAATACATTCTAGCTCTATCCATGTCATTGCAAATGGCAAGATTTCATTCTTTTTGACAGCTGAATAATATTCCGTTGTATATACGCTACATCTACATCTTCCTTTTTTTTTTTTTTTTAAGATTTTATTTATTTAGGGTGCCTGGGTGGCTCAGTTGGTTGGGCGACTGCCTTCGGCTCAGGTCATGATCCTGGAGTCCCGGGATCGAGTCCCACATCGGGCTCCCTGCTCAGCGGGGAGTCTGCTTCTCCCTCTGACCCTCCTCCCTCTCGTGCTCTCTCTCATTCTCTCTCTCGCAAATAAAAAAAAAAAAGATTTTATTTATTTATTTGTCAGAGAGAGCACAAGCAGGGGGAGCAGCAGGCAGAGGGAGAAGCAGGCTCCTTGCTGAGCCTGATGTGGGACTCAGTCCCAGGACCCTGGGATCATGACCTGAGCTGAAGGCAGATGCTTAACCAACTGAGCCACCTAGGCATCCCACACTACATCTTCTTTATCCATTCATCAGTCGATGGACATTTGAGCTATCTCCATAGTTTGGCTGTTGTTGATAATGCTGCTATGAACATCAGGTGCATGTACTGCTTTGAATCTGTATTTTTGTATCCTTTGGGTCAATACCTAGTAGTGTAATTGCTGGTAGTTCTATTTTTAGTTTTTTGAGGAACCTCCATACTGTTCTCCAGAGTGGCTGCACCAGTTTGCATTCCCACCAATAGTTCAAGAGGGCTCCCCTTTCTCTGCATCCTCACCAACACCTTGTTTCTTGTGTTGTTATCTTTAGCCATTCTGACAGGCATGAGGTGGTATCTCATTGTGGTTTTGATTTGTATTTCCCTGATGATGAGTGATGTTGAGCATCTTTTACATGTGTCTATGAGCCATCTGGATGTCTTCTTTGGAAAAATGTCTCTTCGTGTCTTCTGTCCATTGTTTAACTGGATTGTTTGTTTTTGGGGGGTTGAGTTTGATAAGTTCTTCATAGATTTTTTGATACTAACCCTTTATCAGATGCGTCATTTGCAAATATCTTCTCCCATTCTGTAGGCTGCCTTTTAGTTTTGATGATTGTTTCCCTCACTGTGCAGAAGCATTTTAACTTGATGGAGTCCCAGTAGTTCATTTTTGCTTTTGTCTCCTTGCGTCCAGTGACATATCTAGTAAGAAGTTGCTGTGGCCGAAGTAAAGAGGTTTCTGCCTGTGTTCTCCTCTAGGATTTTGATAGTTTCCTGTCTCACATTTAGGTCTTTAATCCATTTTGAATTTATTTTTGTGTATGGTGTAAGAAGGTGGTACAGTTTCATTCTTCTGCATGTTGCTCCCAACACCATTTGTTGCATATATTCATTCCTGGTCTGTTGAAGATTAGTTGACCATAGCGTTGTGGGTTCACTTCTGGGATCTATACTCTGTTCCATTGATCTATGTGTCTGTTTTTGTGTCAGTACCATACTGTCTTGATGACTACAGCTTTGTAATACAGCTTGAAATCTGGAATCGTGATGCCTCCAGTTTTGTTTTTCTCTTTCAGGATTGCTTGGACTAGTTGGGGTCTTTTGTGGTTCCACACAAATTTTAGGATTGTTCTAGCTCTGTGAAAAATGCTCGTGGCATTTTGATAGGGATTTCATTAAATGTGTAGATTGCTTTGGGTAGCATAGACATTTTGACAATATTTGTTCTTCCAATCCATGAGCATGGAATATTTTTCCATTTCTTTGTGACCTCTCCAATTTCTTTCGTAAGTGTTGTATAGTTTTCAGAGTAAAGATCTTTTAGTTAGGTTTATTCCTAGGTATCTTATTGTTTTTGGTGTGATTGCAAATGGGATCGATTCCTTGATTTCTTTTTCTGCTGCTCTATAATGGTGCACCTGATTTCTGTACATTGTTTTTATATCCTGAAACTTTGCTGAATTCATGTATAACTTCTAGCAATTTTTTGGTGGAGTCTTTCAGGTTTTCTACATAGAGTATCATGTCATCTGCAGGTAGTGAAAGTTTGACTTCTTCCTTGCTAATTTGGATTCCTTTTATTTCTTTTTGTTGTCTGATTGCTGAGGCTAAGACTTCCAGTACTGTGTTAAATAACAATGGTGAGAGTGGACATCCTTGTCTTGTTCCTGATCATAGGGGAAAGGCTTTCATTTTTTCCCCCACTGAGGATGATATTAACTGTGGGTCTTTTGTATATGGCCTTTATGATGTTGAGGTATGTTCCATCTATCCCTACTTTGTTGAGAGTTTTTATCAAGAATCGATACTATATTTTGTCAAATGCTTTTTTTGCATCTCTTGACAGGATTGTATGGTTCTTATCCTTTTATTAATGTGGTATGTCACATTGATTGATTTGCAAATATTGAACCACCCTTGTAGCCCCGAATAAATCCCACTTGATCGTGGTGAATAATTGTTTTAATGTACTGTTGGATTCGGTTTGCTAGTATCTTGTTGAAAATTTTTGCATTCATGTTCATCAGGGATATTGGCCTTTAATTATCCTTTTTAGTGTGGTCTTTGGTTTGGAATCAAGGTAATGCTGACCTTGTAGAATGTGTTTGGGAGTTTTCCTTCCATTTCTATTTTTTGGAACAGTTTGAGAAGAATAGGGATTAACTCTTCTTTAAATGTTTGGTAAAATTCTCCTGGGAAGCCATCAGGCCCTGGACTTTTGTTTGTTGGGAGATTTTTGATTACTGATTCAATTTCTTTGCTGGTTATGGATCTGTTCAAATTTTCTATTTCTTCCTGTAGAACGAATTAATTTTTAATTGATTTTTCTCTATATCTCGACTGTTCTCTTTCACTGATTTCCATGCTGTTATTTTTCTCTGCATTGGGTTTAATATGCACTTTTTATTTTATTTATTTATTTATTTATTTATTTTTTTTTTTTTTAAAGATTTTTTATTTATTTATTTGAGAGAGAGAGCACATGAGAGGGGGGAGGGTCAAAGGGAGAAGCAGACTCCCTGCCAAGCAGGGAGCCCGATGCGGGACTCGATCCAGGGACTCCGGGACCATGACCTGAGCCGAAGGCAGTCGCCCAACCAACTGAGCCACCCAGGCACCCAAATATGCACTTTTTAAATAGTTTCTTTCTTAGATCATTTATTTTGATAACTTTTTAAATTTTGTAATACAGGAATTTGAAGCTAGAAATCTCCCTCCCTTCTATGTAGTTTTATTCAGCTGCCTCCTACATTTTAGTATGCCCTATTTTCTTTATTGGGTCAAAAGTTTAATTTTTCCTCATGATTTCTTTTTTTTTTTTTTTTTTAAAGATTTTATTTATTTATTTGACAGAGAGAGACACAGCTAGAGAGGGAACACAAGCAGGGGGAGTGGGAGGGGGAAAAGCAGGCTTCCTGCAGAGCAGGGAGCCTGATGCGGGGCTCGATCCCAGGACCCTGGGATCATGACCTGAGCCGAAGGCAGACGCGTAATGACTGAGCCACCCAGGCGACCCCCTCATGATTTCTTCTTTAACCTATGGATTCTTCAGAAATATGATGTTTGAATATCAATCATTTTGTAGATTTTTCAAATATTTTTATTATTGATTTCAGGCTTAATTCTTTTGTGCTCAGAGAATATATTCCAAGCCTTTAAATTTATAAGGACTTGTTTTATGGCCCCAAATATGGTGTTTTGTGATGAATGTTTTACATGCTGCTGAAAAGAATATGTATTCTGCTGTTGTTGAAAACAGTATTCTATAAATGTCAAGGTGATTGACAGAGTTGGTCAACTCTTCTTTATTTTTATTGATTTTATGTCTGCTTGTCCTATCAATAAGAGAAGTATGTTGAAATCTCCAGCTGTGATGATAGATTTCTCTATTTTTTTTTTCCAGTTCTGTTTTTGCTTTACATATTTTGGAACTCTGTTATTAGGTACATATATATTAGGATTTTTTGTCCCCTTTTACATTATAAAATTTTTTGTTCCTGGTAATATTCCGTGTTCTGAAGTCTACTTTGTCTCATATTAATATAGCCACTCCTGCCTTTTTATGATTAGTTTGCATGTTATGTATTTTTCTACATTTTATATTATTTTTTAAAGATTTTATTTATTTGGCAGAGAGGGGGAGAGAGAGAGAGCACAGCAGGCAGAGCAGCAGGCAGAGGGAGAGGGAGAGGCAGGCTCTCCACTGAGCAGAGAGCCAAATGCAGGACCCAGGGATCCTGGGATCATGACCTGAGCCGAAGGCAGATGCTTAACCAACTGAGCCACCCAGGAGCCCTTCTTGTCCTATATTTCAAACTGTCTATATGTTTATATTTAAAGTGGCTGTCTTTTAGACCGTTTATAGTTTGGTCTTATACTTTTATCCAGTCTGACAATCTCTGCCTTTTAATTGGAGTGTTAAGACCAGGAATTGGCAAACTAGTTCCTGGACTAAACCCGGCCTGCCACCTGTTTTTATAAAGTTTTGTTGGAATACAGTCATCAGATTTGTTTACATGTTTGTAGTGCTTTCATGCTGCAACTGAATAGTTGAATAGTTATGGCAGAGACCATATGGCCCCCAAAACCTAAAACAGTACCTGGCCCTTTACACATAAAAGTTGACGACCCCTGGTTTAAATCATTATGTTTTAAAGTAATTACCACTGTGGTTGGACTTAATTCTACTATCTTGCCATTGGTTTTGTTTGTTCCATCTGTTTTGTTTGTTTGTTTGTTTTGTGATTCCATTTTATTCCACCATGGCTTATTAGTTATACCTCTTTGTTTTTGTATTTTCTTTAGGGCTTGCTATAATGGCCATAGTACCATCTTTAACATACCACAGTTTTAATTCAAATAATATTATACTATTCCACATACAGTTTAAGAACCTAACAGCAGTACATTTCCATTTCCCCTCTCCCATTCTGTATGCTATTTTTGTCATATATTTTACATGTATATGTGTTTCCTTTAAGCAGTGAAATTTTACCCTCATGTTTATCATTTCCCATGTTTTCCACATCATGGTGTAGATCCAAATATCTACCTGTTAGTATTTTCTTTCTGCTCAGTAAATTTCCTTTAATATTTTTTGAAGTGCAGGTATGCCAACAGTGAATTCTCAGCTTTTGTTTGTCTAAAAAAGTCTTTATTTCATCTACACTTTTGAAGGATATTTTTTACTGTGTATAATGTTCTAGGTTCACAATTTTGTCTTCTAACTTGTGTAGTTTCTAATGAAAAGTCAACTATAGTTCTTTGCTCCTTTGTATGCAAAATATCTAGATATCTTTTTTCCTCTGGCTCCTTTAAAAAATTTTTTCTTTATCACTGTGTTTCAGCAACATATTATGATGTGCCTCTGTGTGTGTGTGTCCATTTATGTTTCTTCTGTTTGGGGTTTGTTCAGATTCTGGTATCTATGGGGTTTTTATATTTTTTAATGAAATATTTTAAAGCTGGACATTATTTATTGAAAGGTTGTTTCTGTTCACCTTCTTTTTGCTCCTTCTTAGACTCCAGTTACACATATGCTGGACTTCTTGGTATCATCCCAAAGGTAATTATTGCTGTTTTTGTTTTGTTTTGTCAGGTTTTTTTTTTTTTTTTCCCTCTGAGCTTTGTTCTAGATAGTTTCTGTTGCTATGTTGTTCAAGTTCACTGGACTTTTTCTGCTACAATGTCTAATCGGCTATTAGTTCCATACAGAATGTATGGAAATACTGAGATAGTCTGTTTTCATCTGTTCTGTCCATTTTGGTTAAAAAAGATATCAAGTTCATGTTTTCCTGTACATTGGATCTTATTTATAGTAACTGTTTTTGACATTTTTGTGTGATGTTTCTATTATCTCTGTCTCTTGCATCTATTTCTATGAATGGATATTTTTCTGGTTTATGGCTCATGTTTATCTGCTTCTTCAGATGTCTGATTCTTTTTTTTTTTTTTTAAGATTTTATTTATTTATTTGAAGAGAGAGACACAGCAAGAGAGGGAACAAAAGCAGCGGGGAGTGGGAGAGGGAGAAGCAGGCCTCCCAAGGAGCAGGGAGCCCAATGTGGAGCTTGATCCCAGGACCCTGGGATCATGACCTGAGCTGAAGGCAGACATTTAATGACTGAGCCAGCCAGGCGTCGGCAGATGTCTAATTCTTTTTTTTTTTTTTTATGTTATGTTAATCACCATACATCATTAGTTTTTGATGTAGTGTTCCATGATTCATTTTTGCGTATAACACCCAGTGCTCCATGCAGAACGTGCCCTCTTTAATACCCATCACCAGGCTAACCCATCCCCCCACCCCCCTCCCCTCTAGAACCCGCAGTTTGTTTCTCAGAGTCCATAGTATCTCATGGTTTGTCTCCCCCTCTGATTTCAGATGTCTAATTCCTGATTAAAAGTTGGATATTCATTTTCTGTCGGCACTCAGAGATTTCTTTATTCTGCTTAGATTCCCCTTCTGTTTTGCAAAGTATGGGGTTCTAAATGCAAAATTATTTTCCTTCCTGGGATCGAGCCCCACATCGGGCTCCCTGCTTGGTGGGGAGCCTGCTTCTCCCTCTCCCACTCCCCCTGCTTGTGTTCCCTCTCTTGCTGTGTCTCTCTCTGTCAAATAAATAAGTAAAATCTTTCAAAAAAAATAAAAGATTTAGTTTTCCTCACATATTTGTAACTGATGAAAGTCTGATTAATCTGATTCTTACTCTCTTGTAAGCACACAGCTTTTTCTCTTTTTGAAACATTCACAATTTTTATGTTCATCTTTCAGGTTCTGAATTCTTTCTTTCTCTCTCTTCCTCTTTTTTTAAAAAGATTTTATTTATTTATTTGACAGAGAGAGACACAGCGAGAGAGGGAACACAAGCAGGGGGAGTGGGAGAGGGAGAAGCAGGCTTCCCGCAGAGCAGGGAGCTCGATGCGGGGCTCGATCCCAGGACCCTGGGATCATGACCTGAGCCGAAGGCAGATGCTTAACGACTGAGCCACCCAGGCGCCCCCCCTCTTTTTTTAAAAGATTTTATTTATTTATTTCAGAGAGAGAGCAAGAGCACAGGTGGGGGGACAGAGGGAGAGGGGGAAGCAGGCTCCCCGCTGAGCAGGGAGCCCCACAAGGGGCTCGATCCCAGGACTCTGGGATCATGACCTGAGCTGAAGGCAGATGCTTAACTGACTGAGCCACCCAGGCGACCTATGGTTCTGAATTCTTTCTTTTATTGTGTGTTTTTTTTTTTTTTAATTTTTATTTATTTATTTGACAGAGAGAGACACAGTGAGAGAGGGAACACAAGCAGGGGGAGTGGGAGAGGGAGAAGCAGGCTTTCTGCCGAGCAGAGAGCCTGATGTGGGGCTCGATCCCAGGATCCTGGAACCGTGACCTGAGCCGAAGGCAGACGCTTAACGACAGAGCCACCCAGGGGCCCCGGTTCTGAATTCTTTCTAAGAACTTTCTTGTTTTATTTATTTTTTGCATTTTTTTTTTAATACATGTGATTGAATTGGGGCACCTGGATGGCTCAGTTAAGGTTAAGCGTCTGCCTTTAGCTCAGGTCGTGATCTCAGGGTCCTGGGATCGAGACCAGCAGCGGGCTCCCTGCTCAGCGGGGAGTCTGCTTATCCCTCTCCCTCTGCGCCTCCCCCAGCTCGTGCTCTGTCTCTCAAATAAAATCTTTTTTTTTAATTCTTTTTTTTTTTTTTTAAAGATTTTATTTATTTGACAGAGAGAGACAGCATAAGAGAGGGAACACAAGCAGGGGGAGCGGGAGAGGGAGAAGCAGGCTTCCCGCTGAGCAGGGAGCCCGATGCGAGGCTCAATCCCAGAACTCTGGGCTCACGACCTGAGCCGAAGGCAGACGCCCAACGAATGAGCCACCCAAGTGCCCCTCAAATAAATAAAATCTTAAAAAAAATAAATAAAAGAGGGCGCCTGGGTGGCTCAGATGGTTGAGTCTACCTTCGGCTCAGGTCATGATCTCCAGGTCCTGAGATTGAGCCCCATGTTGGACTCCCAGCTTAGTGGGGAGTGGCTTCTTCCTCTGCCTCTCCCCCTGCTTGTGCTCTGTCTCTGCCTCTGTCTCAAACGAATAAATAAAAAATCTTAAAAAAAATAAAAAAATAAAAACAAAAGGCTTAGTAAGCTTATTTAAAAAATACATTTGATTGAATTTAATAAACCACTGATTGTAATTCCACCATTTTATTTATTTATATTAAAAATCACTACATCACGGGATGCTTGGGTGGCTCAGTTAAGCATCTGCCTTCAGCTCAGGTCATGATCCCAGGGTCCTGGGATTGAGTCTGGGCATCAGGCTCCTTGCTCAGCGGGGAGCCTGCTTTTCCCTCTCCCACTCCCTCTGCTTGTGCACTCTCTCTCTCTGACAAATAAACATCTGTTAAAAAAAAAATTCTTTTTTTTTTTTTTTAAATATTTTATTTATTTATTTGACAGAGAGACAGCGAAAGGGAACACAAGCAGGGGGACTGGGAGAGGGAGAAGCAGGCTTCCCGCTGAGCAGAGAGCCCGATGTGGGGCTCAATCCCAGGACCCTGGGATCATGACCTGAGCCGAAGGCAGACGCCTAACGACTGAGCCACCCAGGCGCCCCTAAAAAAAAAATTCTTATGCATGTATGTAAAGAATGTGGGAAGGCCTTTAAGCTTCATGGAGAACTCAACATCTGAAAACCTGTAAATGTCTAGAATGTGGGAAGGCTTTAGTTTTGGCAGAGATCTTAGAGTATACCAAAATACTCATCCTGGTGAGAAATCCTATGAATGTGGAAAGACTTTTAGTTTGGGCAGGTATGTCAGAGGACACCAGAAAATTCATACTGGTGAAAAACCCTATTAATGTAAGGAATGTGGGAAGGTCTTTAGAATACATCAGCATCTCACTCAACATCTAAAATTCATAGTAGTGTGAAACCCTATAAAAGTAAAGAATGTGGGGTTCCTGGGTGGCTCAATCATTAAGCGTCTACCTTCAGCTCGGGTCATGATCCCAGGGTCCTGGGACCGAGCCCTGCTTTGGGCTCCCTGTTCAGCGGGACGCCTGCTTCTCCCTCTCCCACTCCTCCTGCTTGTGTTCCCTCTCTTACTGTGTCTCTCTCAAATAAATAAATAAAATCTTTAAAAAAAAGAAGTAAAGACTGTAGGAAAGCTTTTAATTTTGGCAAAGACCTTAAAATATACCAGCATACTGGGGTGCCTGGGTGGCTCAGTCGGTTAAGCGTCTGCCTTCGGCTCAGGTCATGATCCCAGAGTCCTGGGATCGAGCCCCACATCGGGCTCCCTGCTCCATGGGAACCCTGCTTCTCCCTCTCCTACTCCCCCTGCTTGTGTTCCCTCTCTTGCTGTGTCTCTCTCTGTCAAATAAATAAATAAAATCTTAAAAAATATATATATACCAGCATACTCATTTTGGTGAGAAACGCTGTAAATGTCAGGACTGTGAGAAGACCTTCAACTCTTTGAGATACTTTAAGAGTACACCAGAAAATTCATATTGATGAAAAACTCTATGAATATAAGGAATGTGAAAAACCATTTATATTGCATGAACAACTCAACTGACATCTAAAATTCATAAAGGTGAGAAATCTTATGAATGTAAGGAATGTAGGAAAGCCTTTAGACTGCATTCACACCTTAAAGGTCATCACAGTATACATACTAGTGAGAAGCCCTGTGAATATAAGAAATGTGGCAAGGTCTTTAGACAGAATTCAACTTACCCAACATCACTATGTACACTAAAGAGAATGTATACTAAAGAGAAACCCTACAAATATAAGGAATGTGAGAATGCCTATAGATGGAATTCAACATTTAATCAACATCAAAAAATGCATACTAATAAGAAATTCGGTTGAAGGTATATGGAAAAGCCTTTCAACTTCATTAAATCCTTACAGATCATCAGATATTTCACAATGCTGAGAAACCAATTCTATAAGTGAGGAGTGATGTGGGAAGGCCTTTAGATAAAATGTACATCAGTGAATGTACACTAAGGAGAAACCCTGTGAATGTAAAGAATGTGGGAATGCCTTTAGATTTTGTTTATACCTTATTGAGCATCAGAGAATTTATAATGATGAAAAACTCTAAAAAGGTGAGAAATGTATGAAGGCCCAATATTCATGCCACTATCAAATCTGAGAATTCATAACCTTATTGAGTACATATGAAAGTACTTTTACTCCATTATTCATAGAATATTATTCATACTAGGGGAAAATGTTTAGGAAACCCTTTTCCGGGGGCGGGGGGGTCAATCCTACAACTTAATTTGGCATAAAAAATTTCATACCAGGTGTCTTAAATCTATTGAATATACAAGATTTCTAAAATCACTCAGTTCCTGTTGGATGTTAGCAGATTCACACTAGAGAAGAATTTCTTACTCTATCAGTTGTGGAACTGAAGGAAAGCCTTAAGTCACAGCACATACTTAGCCTATCATCATCTTCAAGATATTCAACAATATACTTATTAGCTCTGTGCCTCAGTTGTAAAAGGGTGAAGTTAATACCTATCTGATAGTGTTTTTGTGAGGATTAACTTCTGTAAACCCTTGTAAGATTATTTGGCAACTAAAGATTAGCTACTGTTCTTCTGGTAATAATAGCGTAACTGTTAGTGAATTCTTATGAAAGACTCTATATTGGTAATGAACTTAGAAAGCCTCCAATCACTACCCACCTCCTATTGAACTTCAAATAATTGATTCTGAATAAAGTATAGTAGAATATAAAGAACATGGGGGCACATGACTGGCTTAGTCAGAAGAGCACACAACTCTTGATCTTGGGGTTGTGAGTTCAAGCCCCACATTGTGTAGAGATTACTAAATAAATAAATAAACTTAAAAAAAATAAAGAACATGTGAGACAACTTCATTCCTAAGTTGCAACAGGAAATTAATCCTGGAATACTCTGGAATTAATGGCTGTAAATATATATTGAGAATATAGCTCATTGCTGAAGAAGTAGAAAAGGGTATTATGCAGTTTGCAGTCAAGTCCAAATAACACGTATTCTATAATCTACACTATCTTCTTAGAATTCAAAATTTATTAGAAATTATCAAAAGGATAACGGAGAAAACTGCCCATTAAACTTCCCCATCTTGTCATTACGAAAACTTCCAAACACAGAAAAGTTGAAAAGGATAATGAACAGGCATTTACCATCCAACCCCCACCCAGTTTAAAAGCTAACAGTTTAGGGGTGCCTGGGTGGCTCAGTCATTAAGCATCTGCCTTCGGCTCAGGTCATGGTCCCAGGGTCCTGGGATCAAGCCCCACGTCGGGCTCCCTGCTTGGCGGGACGCCTGCTTCTCCCTCTCCCACTCCCCCTGCTTGTGTTCCCACTCTCACTATCTCTCTGTCAAATTAAAAAAAAAAAAAAAAGGCTAACAGTTTGTCATATTTGCTTTATCTTCCTATAATTTTCTACATAACCATAATATAATCACACCTTCTAAAATATGTCAAGTGATGCATGTTCAAATTTTCCCAGTTGTCCCAAGATTGACTTTAATAGTTATTTATTTTTCTTTTTATCTAGAATCAACTCTAGGTTCATAAATTACATTTAGTTGATATGTCTCTTTTAGTCTAGTTTTGTTCTTTACCTTTATTCCTTTTTTCCATGACGCTGGCTTTTTCTTCTTAGAGGCCATGCAGTTGTCTTGTAGGGTGTTCCATATTTTGGATTGTTGTGTTTGTTTCCTAATGTTCTCATTTAACTTACTCTGCCATCTACATTGGAAATTAAGTGTAGAGAAAAGATTGAGTTTGGGTTAAACAATTTTGCAAGAATATTTTATCATAAATGATGTTAAATATTTTGTATTGTCATATATTGAGGCACATATTGATACCATGAAACTAAATTTGATCATATGGTTAAGGTGATGACTGTTAAATTTCTCATTTTAAAGGCCCTTTTTAATCCTTACAATTAGAAAGTAATCTGTGAAGTGATTCTAACACCCTCTTGGAAATTTATATTTTGTTTGATTCAAAGGCAAGACCAGAGTTGAAATAGGATACCATTCAGATATGAGTGATAATGAGTTGCTATATATCAAAACCTGTAGGAGGTGATTAAAGTCATTTTTGGAAAGTAATCTTGTGGGAAATTAGTACTCTTTAATAAATGCAGGAAATGAAAATTTAGGGCCAGAATTTTGATTTGCTTAACAGTCACCATCTAACAAATGATATTGCCCCACATGATTACACTTATAATCCTAGTTCTAATACAGTATCTGTCACATAGTGGAGAGTTGATAAGCTGTCAAAGCAATCCAAACCTAAGAAACTAGGAAAAGGTGGCACCTGGGTGGCTCAGTCGGTTAAGTGTCTGCCTTCAGCTCAGGTCATGATCCCGGGGTCCTGGGATGGAGCCTCCCTCTCTCTCCCAACATCCTGGGATGTTGGGCTCCCTGCTCAACAGGAAGCCTGCTTCTCCCTCTCCTCCCCACTCATGTTCTCTCTCACTATCTCTGTCTCTCTCTCTCAAATAAATAAATAAAATCTTTAAAAAAAAAAAAAACTAGGAAAAGAACAGATTAACCTAAATCCAGCAGAAGGAAAACATTCATACAGTTAGAAGTTAATGGAGGATGAGTAAAACATCTATTTTCTGTGGAAAAAACACCGATCTAAACTAGACTTATAAATTTGATCAATGTAAAGATGAGAAATACAATGGCTTTAATAAGGTGGCATACATATATTTATGGAGAGTTTTAAAATAGCATGGTAATACTATGTATATAAAATATTTTTTTTTCAAATTGACTCAAAGTAGAAATTGGCCTCGTCTAATAAATGTAGTGGGAAAATGAAAATTTGGTTCAAAATCTCTCTTTTAAAAAAATACGTAAATAAGTCACCAGGTAAAAACTGCAGAGATAATCTGTAAAAGAATTTTACAAGCTAATTCTATAAGGCTAACAGTCTGAAACAATATTGGATGAGGATTGTTTCTAAAAAAAAAATAGATATAGGAATATGAATACAAATACCCTAAGGAAAACATTAGCAATGAAACCAAGAATTGAGGAAATCATGATTTGAGAGCTAGAACTTTGCTTATCAGTCACCATTTTAAAATTTATATAATTTATATGGGCGCCTGGGTGGCTCAGTCGGTTGAGCGACTGCCTTCGGCTCAGGTCATGATCCCGGGGTCCTGGGATCGAGTCCCACATCGGGCTCCCTGCTCCGTGGGAAGCCTGCTTCTCCCTCTCCGACTCCCCCTGCTTGTGTTTCCTCTCTCGCTGTGTCTCTCTCTGTCAAATAAATAAATAAAATCTTAAAAAAAAAAATTTATATAATTTATATGATTGCACTCTATTTACAGCTTCTTAAGCAAGATGTATCCAAACTCAAGAAGTTAAAAAAACAAACAGAAGGGGCACCTAGGTGGCTCGGTCGGTTGAGTGTCTGACTCTTGGTTTTTGGCTCGGGTCATGATCTTGGGGTTGTGGGATTGAGCCCCAGGAAGGGTTCCGTGCTTGGTGGGGAGTCTGCTTGGGACTCTCTCCCACTTCTCCCTCTGTCACCTCCCCTCTCCCACTCACACATGCACTTTCTCTCTAAAATAAATAAATCTTAAAAAAGAAAGAGCCAATACCAGTTAAGATAGAATTAGTATATTCTTCCCTGTGTCTCCCACTGAATGCAGTTAAAATCCTAGAGAGAATGGATGGGCAGCTATTAGAGAAACCTGAAAGTAAATTTTAGTAGACTGGAGAAGGAAACCAGAATTTGGAAGTTTGACTAATTTGGTGGTTAAGTGTTCTTGCCTGGACTAAAACACAACCTGAATCCCAGAACTGTGCACCAAGCTCAAATAGAAAGAACTCCGAGAGAGGCTCTTTCTGGTCAAATGAGTGGGAGAAGAGGATTTTGTGGGGTAATGTCTAAGAAATTTATGTTGTTTTGTTTTCTTTCTGGTCTCACCCCAGGCAAACAATAGTCTGAAAGCTGCAATCCTGTAGTGGGCAGGTGGTAGTTGCAGCAGCTGCCAGCAAGTACTTAAACCCTGAGGAAGGAGAATCCTACCTTATTAGTGAAAGTCTGTTTTGAATAGAATAGAGGAAATCCCATTACTTTTTTCCTCTTTATTCTCTTACTGCTTGGCACTGGAGGAAGACCTAGCTGTGGGAAGGGCACAGCAGAATAGGAAAACTAAAGGGGTGCCTGGCTGGCTCAGTTGGTAGAGCATGTGACTCTTGATCTCTGGGTCATGAGTTGAAGTCCCAGGTGGGCTGTGGAGCCTAGTGTAAAAAAAAAAAAAAAAGAATAAGAAAACTAAAGCTCTTTAGATCTAACTAGATCAGGAAGGGGATCTCTGGGAACTAAAGAGTTCTGGGGAGACAGAGGCAAGGAGGCAACTCAAGTCAGGGGTCCCATAAGGTGTATGGACTTGAGGGAGCACTCTCAAGCTGTACATGTGTAGATCTGACACTAGGCAGCATAGGAAAGGCCTTGAGAACTGAATCAGAAGGTAGATCATCATCTGGGTCCCAAAATGGATAGTGGGTGAAACACACATAAAGCATAACAACACTGCAAATGCTTTGAAAACTGAACTGACATTGGAGCCTCAAGGCACAGAAAGTGGTTTGGAACTTGCATGCTGAATGGAAATAAATTGCCTGCTAAAACCAACCAAAATTATCAACTTCCATAGGATTTCTAGGCCAAGAGAATAAAATTATTCAAAATGTCCAAGAAACAAAAATGTATTCTACATACAAAGAATGAAGAAAATTTCAACTCACAGTGGGGAAAAAAAAATAAAAGACCCAACACTGAGGTCACACATGTTCGAATTACCAAAGACTTTCAAATGCTATGAGAACCATGTTTCAAGAAGTAAAGGTGAACACTCTTGAGAGAATGACTAAGCAGAGAAATAGAAGCTATAAAAAAAAGGATCAAAAGTAAATTTTAGAACTGGAAAATAATAACAAAAATTAAAACCTACTTGATGCTCAATAACAAAATGGAGAAAACAAAGGAAAGATTGAAGTGAATTTGAACATATATCAATAAAAATTATCCAACAAAATATATATATATTTTAAAGATTTTATTTATTTCACAGAGAGAGACAGTGAGAGCAGGAACACAAGCAGGGGGAGTGGGAGAGGGAGAAGCAGGCTTCCCGCCGAGCAGGGAGCATGAGGTGGGGCTTGATCCCAGGACCCTGGGATCATGACCTGAGCTGAAGGCAGATGCTTAACGACTGAGCCACCCAGGCGCCCCCCAACATAAAAGACTTTTAAAGAAGATTTTATATATTTTTTTGAGAGAGAGAGAGGGAGAAAGAGAGGAGCACTGAGCAGTGAGCCCAACATGGGGCTCGATCCTAGGACTCCAGGATCATGACCTGAGCCGAAGGAAGATGCTTAACTGACTGAGCCACCCAGGCACCCCTCCAATAGAAAAGATTAAAAAAATTTAACAGAAACTTTAAGACCTAAGGGACAATACCAAAAAGTTTAACACTTGCGTCATTTGAATTGTAGAAGGAGAGAAGAAAGTGCAATGAGAAAATATTTAAAGAAATAATGGCCAAAAACCTACCAAATTTGGCAAAAGATACAAACTTACAGATTCAAGAAAGATATGGGCATGCCTTGGGATATTTTGGGTTTGGTTCCAGACTGCCACAATAAAGTATGTCACAATAAAGAGAGTCAAATGAATTTTTTGGTTTCCCGGTGCATATAAAAGTCATGTTTACACTACACTATAGTATGTTAAATGTGCGATAGCATTGTGTAAACAAATATACATACCTTAATGAACACCTTATCACTAAAAAATGCTAATCATCATCTGAGCAGTGAGTCATAATCACTGATGACAGATCACTACAACAAATACAATAATAATGAACATTTTGACGTAAGACTTAACCAAAATATAACACAGAGACACAAAGTGAGCAAATATTGTTCGAAAATTTTTTTGGCACCAATAGATTTGTTCAAGACTGACTTGTCACAAACTTTCAATTTTTAAAGAATACCTGATCTGCAGGGGTGCCTGGTGGCTCAGTCGTTAAGCGTCTGCCTTCGGCTCAGGTCATGATCCCAGGGTCCTGGGATCGAGCCCCGCAGCAGGCTCCCTGCTCGGCGGGAAGCCTGCTTCTCCCTCTCCCACTCCCCCTGCTTGTGTTCCCTCTCTCACTGTGTCTCTCTCTGTCAAATGGACAAATAAAATCTTAAAAAAAAAACTGATCTGTAAAGCTCAGTAAAATGAGGTATGCCTGTAATCCCACAAAAAGGATAAACTAAAAAGAAAACTTTGCTGAGACAGACCATAATAAAACTGCTGAGAATCAAAGGAAAAAAAACCTTGAAAGCTTCTTATGGAATACTGATGCATTACATATAGGAAAACAATACCTTTAATAACAAAATTTCTCATCAGAAAGTATGAATGCCATGGGTAGGTGGAACATTTTTAAAATACTTCAAGGAAATCACTATCAGTCTCATTCTATTCAGTGAAAATATTCAGGGTCATGAGATCGAACCTTGTGCCCTTGGCTCCACCCTGGCTGTGGAGCCTGTTTAAAATTCTCTCTCTCCCTCTCCCTCTGCCCCTCCCGTGCCTACCCCTCCGCCTCCTCACTCCCCATTTGTGCTCTTTCTCTCAAATAAAATCTTTAAAAAAATAAATAAAAGTTTCCACACAGAAAAATAAATAAAATGAAAAGTTGACCTATAGATTTGAGAAAATATTTGTAAACCATCTACCTGGATAAGGGATTAATATCTAAAATATAAGGAACTCCTACAACTCAATAGCAAAAAACCTCAAACAGCAAAAATCTCAATAGTAAAAAATAGGCAAAGAAGACATACAATACCTTTGAATAAATACCTTTCCAAAGAAGACACACAAATAGCCAACATGTACATGAAAAGGTACTCAACATCACTAATTATCAGGAAAATGCAAATTAAAATCAGTATTAGATATCACCACATACCTGTTAGAATAGTATTATTAAAAAGGCAAGACTTAACAAGTGTTGGTGATGATATGGAGAAAAGGGGTCCCTTGTACATCATTGGTGAGAATGTAAATTGGTACAGCCACTATGGAAAACAGTATGGAAATTCATCAAAAAGTAAAAATAGTATTATATGATCCAGCAATTCCATTTCTGGGTATATATCCAAAGGAAATAGAATCAGGATCTCAAAGACATATCTGCACTGCCATGTTCATTGCAGCACTAGTCACTAATAGCCAAGATATGGAAACAATCTAAGTATCCATCTATAGAAGAATGGATTAAGAAGATGTGGTGTGTGTGTGTACACTCATAAATACAATGGATGGGGCGCCTGGGTGGCTCAGTCGTTAAGCGTCTGCCTTCAGCTCAGGTCATGATCCTGGGGTCCTGGGATCAAGCCCCACATCCGGCTCCCTGCTCCGCGGGAAGCCTGCTTCTCCCTCTCCCATTCCCCCTGCTTGTGTTCCCTGTCTCACTGTGTCTCTCTCTGTCAAATAAATAAATAAAATCTTAAAAAAAAAAAAAAAAACAATGGAGTAGTTTTCAGCCATGAGAAAGGAATTCTTTTTTTTTTTTTTTAAAGATTTTATTTATTTATTTGAGACAGAATGAGAGAGAGAGAGAGCACATGAGAGGGGGGAGGGTCAGAGGGAGAAGCAGGCTCCCTGCCGAGCAGGGGGCCCAATGTGGGACTTGATCCAGGGACTCCAGGATCATGACCTGAGCCGAAGGCAGCCGCCTAACCAACTGAGCCACCCAGGCGCCCCAAGAAAGGAATTCTTGCCATTTGTGACAACATGGATGGATCCTGAGTGCATTATGCAAGTGAAATAAGCCAGAGAAAGACAAATACTGTACAATCTCACTTATATGTGGAATCTAAAAAAGGCAAACTCAGAAACAGAGTGAGAATGGTGGTTGCCAGAGGTTTGGGGATGGGAAAAGTGGGGAGATATTGGTCAAAGGGTACAAACTTCTAGATATAAGATGAGTAAGTTCTGGGAATCTAATGTACAACATGGTGACTCTAGTTAATACTGAATTATGTAACTGATATTTGGTAAGGAAGTAGATTAACTGTTTTCACCATACCCACAAAAAGGTAATTATATGGAATGATGGAGGGGTCAATTAACCCTTTGTGGTAATCATTTCACAATATATACATGTATCAAATAATCACATTGTACATCTTTTTTTTTAAGATTTTTTTTTTTTAATTTATTCATTTGAGACACAGAGATACAGAGAGAGAGAGAGAGAGTGCATGAACAGGGGGAGAGGCAGAGGGAGAGGGAGAGGAAGAAGCAGGCTTCCCGCTGAGCCAGGAGCTGGACGTGGGGCTTGATCCCAGCACCCTGGGATCATGACCTGAGCCGAAGGCAGATGCTTAACCATCTGAGCCACCCAGGTGCCCCCACATTGTGCATCTTAACTTAGCCAGTGTTATATGTCAGTTATACCTTGGTAAAGGTGGGGGATATATATGTGTCTATATAAAATAAATGCACAAAGCAAAAACTGATAAACTGAAAGAAGTAGATAAATCCGCAATTAATGTGGGAGATTTTAACATTTATCTCTTCCTATTGATAGATAAACAGACAAGAAATCAAGGTACAGAAGAATTCAATGCCATCTAAACGACATCTATAGATTGACAGCAGAGTATGTATTCTTTTCAGTTGCATGTGGAATATTCACCAAGATAAACTATATTCTGGGTCATAAACTAAATCTTCATAAATGTGAAAGAATTGAAATCAGGCCAAGCATTTTCCTTACCAAAATGGAATTAAATTAGAAAAAAATAACAAAGATATTTAGCAAGTCCACAAATACTTAAAAATTAACTGACATGTAATCAACCCATGAGTCAAACAGGAAGTCTCAAACGAAATTAGAGCATATTTTCAACTGAACAAAAGTGGAAATATAGGATATTAATTTATAGGATACAGCCACAGCAGTACCAAGAGGGGAATTTTTTTTAAAGATTTTATTTATTTGTCAGAGAGAGAGAGAGAGTGAGTACAAGCAGGGGGAGTGGCAGGCAGAGGGAGAAGCCAGCTCCTCGCTGAGCAAGGAGCCTGACATAGGACTCGATCCCAGCCAGCGTCCTGGGATCATAACCTGAGCCAAAGGCAGATGCTTAACAGACTGGGCCACCCAGGCATCCCCCAAGAGGGAAATTTTTAGCAACTAACTGGGTTGGTGTCAGAGTAAGTGTAATATAGAGTCAAGATCTTCACCACCACCCAGGCTAACTAGGCCATTCTTTTCTATGGTGAATATGGAGGGCAAATGAAGAGCAATAAAGAGGCACTCCTACCTCTCTCAACCAGGAAGGTATAAAAAGGAGGCTGGTAGGGTGCTAGAACTCCCATTCACACATAATAGTAAGGAGGAGGACTCCTTCCCCCGTCAATGGAGGCTGAGTGAGAAACCTGTGTTTCTGTCTCCCACCTGCCATAACAAGATGGCACACCCCCTTCCCATGTGAGTGGAGTCAGAGAATGCCAGTTTAAACAAGGTTTAAATAAGATTTAGAATCCATCATCATAATAAGAACCAGGAAAATCTCAAATTGAGTGAAAAAAGATATTCAAAAGAGTATCAAGATGACAAAGATATTAGAATTATCTCATAAATACATAAAACTTCACAAAAATGCCTGAAACAAATATACTTGAAACAAAAGAAAAAACAAAGTCTTAGCAAAGAAATGTGAAGTCCAGTGATGAAAATAGAAGATATAAAAAATAAACAAAGGAAAATTAACTGAAAAGTATGATAATGGAAATAAACTTAATAGATGTGCTAACAGCATAAATGGAGGAGACAGAGGAAGGAATCAGAACAACAGAAATTACCCAATCTGAATAACAGAAAATAGACTGAAAAAGAGTGAAAAACAACTCAGGAACCTGTGAGATTATAATACAAGATCTAACATTCCTAACATGGAAGTCCTGGAAGAAAAAATACAACAGGATTGAAAAAGTACTCAAAGAAATAATGACTGAAAATTCCCCCAGTTTGGCAAAAGACCATAAACAGATTCAAGACACTGAGTAACAAGCTTCCCCCCACCTCTGCCCCCAATCAATATCATGTCATATCATAGTCAAACTTCTAAAAACTAAGGACAAAATAAAAATCTTGAAAGTAAGAGAAACACCACCTTAAATTTGGAGGGGGAAATTCAAACAAAAGCAGACTTCTCATAAGAAACCATAGAGGCCAGAAGAAGCGGTACATTTTAAAGCACTGAAAGAACGAATTCCAAATTCCAAGTCCTATATCCAGCAAAAAACCCAAAAAAACCCAAACAGAAACATATATATAAAAATCATTCAAGAATAAAGGGAACCAACATCAGTCATTAGGAAAATGCAAATCAAAACCACAATGAGATACCACTTTACAATCACTGAGATGGCTATAATTAAAAAAAGAAAAGAAAGTAATAATCAATGGCAAGGATGTGGAGAAACCCTTGTAGTGAAGCTGCTGTAGAAAACATTATGGCAGTTCCTCTAAAAAATTAAATATATAATTATCATACAGTACAACAATGACAAATGAATTAAATTAGGGACTAGAACTGATACTTGTATGTGAATGTTCATGGCAGCATTATTCACAATAGCTAAAATTAGGTAGAAGCAACCCAAATGTCCATTATTGGATGAATGGAAAAATAAAATGTGGTATATACATACAATGGACATGTTATTTGGCCTTTAGTAGGAATTAAGTTCTGACACATGCAACATGGATGAAGCTTGAAGATACTACGCTAGGTGGAAGAAGCCAGACACAAATGGACAAATATATGATTCCATGATATGAGGTACCTGGAATAGTCAAGTTCATAGAGACAGAAAGTAGAATAGTAGTTACCACTGGCTGGGAGGAAGTGGTAATAAGGAATTAATGTTTGATGGATACCAAGTTTCAGTTAGGGATGATGAAATATTGGAGATGGATAGTGGTGATGTTTGCAAAACAGTGTGAATGTACTTAATGCCATTGAATTGTACACTTAAAAATTGTTAAACTGGTAAATTTTACATTAAGTATATTTTGCCACAATTAAAACATTTTAAAAAATATGTTGTTGGGGCGCCTGGGTGGCTCAGACGGTTAAGCGTCTGCCTTCGGCTCAGGTCATGATCCCAGGGTCCTGGGATCGAGCCCCGCATCGGGCTCTCTGCTCTGCGGGGAGTCTGCTTCTCCCTCTCCCTCTCCCACTCCCCCTGCTTGTGCTCCCTCTCTCACTGTGTCTCTCTCTGTCAAATAAATAAATAAAATCTTTAAAACAAAAAATATGCTGTTGCCAAGAAACGCACTTCAGATATAAAGATATAGGCAAGTTGAAAGTAATAGAATAGAAAAGGATATATCATGCAAACATTAATCAAAGAAAACCAGAAGTGGCTGTCTTAAAAACACACTTCTAGGGCACCTGGGTGGCTCAGTTGTTAAGCATCTGCCTTCGGCTCAGGTCGTGATCCCACGGACCTGGGATCGGTCCCTCATCGGGCTCCTTGCTCAGCGGGAAGCCTGCTTCTCCCTCTCCCATTTTCCCTGCTTGTGTTCTCTCTCTCGCTGTGTGTCTCTCTCTCTCTGTCAAATAAATAAATAAAAATCTTTTAAAAAAACCCAAACAAAACACACTTCTAAACAATCCATGGGTCAAAGAGGAAGTCTCAAAAACATGTTGAGCTGATTATGGTTTGGGAACCTAATTTTGGAAATAAATACTACATATATAAATTGGTATATGGTAAAAACCAAAATGTATTTTAGTGAATGATAACCAAAGAGACTTACCTGAATTTTAAAAATGAGATGTTAGTGAAAATGGCATTTTCATCAGAAAGAATACTCTCTATTGATAAATAAGTGAACCATATGCAATTTTAAAATACTGCTTTGGTTATTTAATTTTTCTGAGTAAATAAAAATTAAAAATTATTCATAGAAAAAAGACATTGAAATGAATGAAAATAAAACTGAATGAAAGTTTAAAAAACAGGGGCGCCTGGGTGGCTCAGTTGGTTAAGCGTCTGCCTTCGGCTCAGGTCATGATCCCAGGGTCCTGGGATCGAGCCCCACATGAGGCTCCCTGCTCAGCAGAGAGCCTGCTTCTTGCTCTCCCTCTGCCTGCTGCTCTGCCTGCTTGTGCTCTCTCTCTGTCAAATAAAAAAAAAGAAAAAGAAAAGAAAATTAAAAAAAAAATGTATCAAAATTTGTAGGAGGCAGATAAAGCAGGGATGAAAGGGAAATTTATAGCACTAAGTGCATATATTAGAAAAGAGGAAAATTCTCAAATTATTAATCTAACTTCCCAAAACAAGACCTAGAAAAGAAAATAATGGGAAACGAACAGAAGAAAGAACAAATCAAAGTAAGAACAGAAATCAGTGAAACTTAAAACGTAAAAAAAAGATAGGAAAAATCACTGAAATTAAGAGCTGGTTCTTTGGGAAGATCAATAAAATCGACAAACTTCTAGAAAGACCACCACCACCACAAACCCAAAAGACACAGATTACCAATACCCATATGAAATAGCAGATATCACTACTTTGCAGACATCAAAAGGATAAGGGAATACTACAAACAATTCTACGCATAAATTTGACAACTTAGATGAACAACTTACTTGAATCACAAAACTACCACAACACACCCAATATAAAATAATGTGAATGGCCAAAAAACTATTAAGGAAATTTAACCTATAATCTGTAATATATTCCCCAAAAAGAAACCTCCAGGGTCAGATAATTTCATTTGAGAATTTTGCCAAATATTTAAAGAACACAATCTCTTCCAGAAAACAGAATACTAGTATTACCTTGATGCTGAAGACACAGTATAAAAGAAAAAAATACACAGTCTACTATACATTATGAATATAGACACAAAAAATCCTTAAAAAACATTAACAAGGAGAATTCAATATTATATAAAAAGAATTTTACGTGACCAAGTGGGGTTTACTCCAGGGATTCAATGCTGGTTCAATATTTGAAAATCAATCAAGGTAATCTACCATTTCAACAAACTAAAGAAGGAACAAAAAATCAACACAATCAAATCAACTGATATAGGACAAACATTTGACCAAATTCAACTCTGATTCATGATAACAACTCAGAAAAACAGGAATAGAGGGAAACGTCTTCAAATTGATAAAGTATCTACAAAAAAATTACAGTTAATATTATACTTAAGGGTGTAATAGTAAATCCTACCTTGAAGATCAAGAAGCAAGAATTTATCCTCTCACTATTCTTGACATAATCCTTAAATTCTTGTGTATGCAGTAGGGGAAAGAAAGGCAATAAAAGGCCTATAGATAGGAAATAAAACTGTCCTACTTACAGATAACATGATTATGTAGAAAAATTCAATGAGTCATTAAATTTCTAGAACCAACAACTGAGTTCAGAAAAGTCACAAAGTAGAAGACAAACATACAAAAATCAGTTGTATTTCTATATATTAGCAATGGACATGTGGACACTGAAATTAAAAAATACATACTATTTATAATCACTCAAAAATACATAGTAGTGTAAAACAAAACATATGTAGGACTCTTATGTTGAAAACTACACAATGATGAAAGAAATAAAACAAAATATATAGACACAGTGTGTTCATGGATTGGAAGGCCAAGCACCGTAAAGATGTCAATTTACTCCAAATTGATATAGAGGTTTAAATGTAATTCCTATCCAAATCCAGCAAGAATTTTTGTAAATGTACTATTACTACTGTAACAAATGGCTTAAAACACAGATTTATTATTTTACAGTTTTATATGTTAGAAGTCTGACATGGGTCTCACTGGGCTAAAAGCAAGTTGTGGGCAGGCTGCATTCCTTTATGGCCTTTTGGAGGCTCAGGTGGGACCTTCTTCTATCTTCTCCTCTATTCTCCTCCTCCTCTTTCTTCTTAATCTTCTTGTCATTTCCAGCTTCTAGAGGCTGCCTGCCTGCATTCTTTGGCGCATGGCGCTCTTGGTCTCCATCTTCCAAACAGGCAACAACAGGTAGAGTCCTTCTCAAAAGGCATCATTCTGACTTCCTCTTCTGTCTCTTCCATCTTTAAAAAGACCTTTGTGATTACATCATGCCCGTGTGAATAATCCAGAATAATTTATTTAAAGACAGGTGGTTAGCAACCTTGATTCCATCTTGCAATCCCTTGCTATATAACCTGGAAATTCACAGGGATTAAGATGTGGATATATTTGTGAGGCCATTACTTTTTCTATGTTGGTAAATATAAACCAGATTATTATTATTTTTTTTTAAAGATTTTGTTTATTAATCTGACAGAGAGAGACACAGCGAGAGAGGGAACACAAGCAGGGGGAGCGGGAGAGGGAGAAGCAGGCTTCCTGCCGAGCAGGGAGCCTGATGTGGGACTCGATCCCAGGACACTGGGATCATGACCTGAGCCGAAGGCAGACACTTAACGACTGAGCCACCCAGGCGCCCCCCAGATTATTATTTTTTTAAAGATCATTCTAAAATTTATATGGAAAGACATATGAGCTGGAATGTGTAAAGTCCTTTTGATAAAGAATAACAAAGTGGGAGGAATCACTCAACCCAATATCAAGATTTATAGTATAGATACAATAATAAAGGCAGTGTGGTATTAGTAGAAACTGGCCCTTGGATCAATGGAACAAAACAAAGAATCAGAGCTAGATTCACATAAACATGCCCAACTGATTTCTGAGGTATAAAACAAATTCAATGGAGGAAAGACAGCTTTTTCAACAAATGGTGCTGGAGCAATTGAACACTACAGGCAAACAAAAACAAAAAATCCTCTACCTAAGTCTTATACATTATAACTCAATAATATCTCAGTCATATATATGATACAATCATATAACACAAATTAACTCAAAATGGATTGTAGACTTAAATGTGTAACATAAAACTATAAAACTTGCAGGAAAAAAGAAAGAAAAAATTGGGGGGATTTAGACCTAGGTAAAGAGATGAAAACATGATTACCAAAAACATGATTCATAAAAGAGAAATCTGATAAATTAGATCTCATCAAAGTTAAAATCTTTTGCTCTGCAAAAGACTTTGCTAAGAGGATGAAAAGACAACCTACCCACTAGAGGAAAATCCTTGCAAATCACATATCTTGCTAAGTACTAATATCTAATATATATAAAGAACTCTCAATATCCAACAGCAAAAACCCCCACATAACCCCCCCCAAAAAAGAAAAAACAGACAAAAGATATAAACTATACGGATGGTCAATAAACACACAAGAAGTCACTTGTCCCAAGAAAGTTCAAAACCCAGTGGAGTAAATTTCATTAGTTTTCAAGGCCTGACAGTAATCCCCTGTGCCCTGAGACTCTACCTTCCAGGTTGGGTCTCTGCCCTCAAGGCCCATGGCTCATGGTCATTCTTCCTCTTTTCTTGAAGGTAACGCATGTTTATAGTTGAGTATCTTGATCAGCCCTTTTCCTGCCTGTAGAATTTTGGAAACCTGACAGCCTTGTTATTTCATCCTGTCTCTGTTCTTGTCAGTCCAAGCTAGCAGTGTTTCTGCTGATACAAAATTTGCAAAGACCTTACGGGTTGTGGGTCTTCTCTGTTTGTCACAGGGATCCACACAATTAGTCAGGAGGCAGGACAAACTGCCCACACTCAAAAAAAAAAAAAAAAAAAAAGCCATCACTGTTAGGCAACCATCTCTATTCATTTCTATTGAGATGGTTGATTGGATCCATGAGTCACATACCTAATCTCTTCAGCTAAAGTTGTCCAGGCACACCCTCTCTCCAGAGCAAGCTTTCTCCAGTGAATCTCCTAATTTCAGCATCCTTTGCAGTTTGGATAGGCTAATTCCCCCAAATAACCAGACTGTGGTTCCTTTTTGCATAATAGTTACTTCCTCAATTTCTCTTTTCTTTCACATTTTACTATAAGCAGCAAGAATACACCAGGTCCCACCTTCAACATTTTCCTTGGAAATTTCCTCAGCCAAGTATTCAAATTCATCACTTACAAGTTTGCTTTTCACACAACTATAAAACACAATTCAGCCAAGTTTTCTGCTATGTAATACGAATTATCTTTCCACCAGTTTCCAGTAATAGTTTTCTCATTTTCTTTTGAGCCCTCACCAGAAACACTATTAAATGTTAATATTTGTAGTAACATTCTCCTCATGAGGATATATGTATCCTCTAAGAAAATAGCTTTCTCAATCTTGCTCTTTTCCTCCTGAGCCTACACCTTACCATCCCTAAGCCTAACAGTCTGTTTAAGGCAATCTAGGCTTTTCTATCATGTGGCTTAAAATTCTTCCAGCCTCTACCCATTGCCAAAATGCACTTCCACATTTTTAGGTGTTTGTTTTAGCAGAGCCCCATTTCCTGGTACCAAAATCTGTATTAATGTCCTGGAGCTACCATAAAAATCATCACAAATTTGGTGGTTAAAACAAGAAAATTGCAGTATATTTATAAAGTAGCACACTTACAAAATTAAATTGAATGGACTTGATTTTAAATGGAAAAGTTAAAAATTATACATTTAAAAACAGAAAAATCATACAGAAAACTTCGCTTCTGCCACTTCTTTGAATTTTTGCAGGGACACTTCAAGTGGGTAACATTTTGTGGACAAACATTTGCATAGTATCTTTTTTGCCCCTTCCCTCTTTAGCCAACTGAGATATATTACATCCCACAGATTTGCATGAGGAGGGCTTACTATAGGATTGGGAGTAAGGGAAATGTAAAATGTGAAATATAGGTTTAGGATATTTGCTGTTTGTCCTAGGGTACCAAAGGAGTCTGGGACTGGCCTACCTGTTTTTAATGTTTTCATTATAATGAATACAGTAGCAATGTGTCTCTTCTAATAATACTCCATTCCATCCCCTCCTATAAGTGATATATATTTTGGTGGGTATAGTAACTATGATAGGAGAGTAGAAATTGCAGGAGATCTTGGAAAACAGTTAAGAGCATAAATATGTAGAGGTTCCCAATGATGACTATACAAATACTTTTGACTTGTTTATATAACCTCCTATACTGGAAGTTCTAGTAGGTAAGAAAACAGCCTAGTCATCTGTGAGTTCGTAATTGTATTTTTAAGTTTAGCCATTTAAAACACTGTCCGTTAGTACACCAGATTTTCTAGTACCTCATACACAAGACCTATAAAACATGAATTTTATGTACTATGTATAGCAATAAGTATATGCATACAATGCTCTACTGAAAACAAAACATGGCTATTTCAGGACATAATTAGTAAACCAGGAGGCAGGATAGCACATGTAGGAATGCTAGATAATTTATTTTTATGACAGGCACAGAAATGCATAGGAGAGAAGAAACAAATGAGAGTAGACTATCCAAGAAAAAGTGACTCACACATTCCCAACATCTTTGGTTGGTTGAGGCTAGAACAGATTCAGTTGTACCACTACCTCCCCACTCACTACATACCCAGGAAAAAGGATAGGCTTACATCCTCAGTTGTGAGTATAATTCTTTTGTTAATTGCCAATTGTTAGCATATAATAGTATTTATTCATATACAAATATAGATTTATTCAAATGAAACAATTACTAGATTCTCATATTTATGAATACAGACCCTATAACTTACCTATTTATTTTATTCTAGTATGTTCAAACTGCCCACACTCAAAAAACAAAACAAACCCCAAACCTCAAAAGACCCCATTCCCAGTAAGCATAAATAATTATTTGTAAAGGCTAAATTCCACAATGTTCTGTCTGGCCAGACAAGGCATTATATTTTCTATGACCCTCTCAAGTCTGAATTCTTATCATGTCGGAATTTCCTTATCACCCACTTTTTTTTTCTCTCAAGTTATCTGCAAGCCCTGGACAAGCATGTTTCCATTTATTATCCACTGGCAATTGCCGTCCCTTTCTGTAAGACAGACGGCCTCAATTGGGGGGCAGGGGAAGCTTATTTAAATTTCCACTGCATTTTATTATACAGAGTAACAGTGTATACAGTAAATATATGTTATAAATAATCAGGGGCTTTCAGTAACACTGTTCAAGGTGCTGCTGAATTTACTATTTTCACAGAAAAGATGCTATAGATGTTATTGTTTTAGCAGATTTCCAATTCTCAAACATCACAATCTCTCCAGTGATTTTTCTCCTTTTTAAAAGATTTTATTTTTTTCTTGAGAGAGAGAGAGAGCAACAGAGACCACAAGTGGGGAGGAGAGGGAGAAGCAGGCTCCCTGCTGAGCAGGGAGCCCGATGCGGGAATCGATCTCGGGACCCTGGGATTATTATCTGAGCCCAAGGCAGACACTTAACCAACTGAGCCACCCAGGTGCCCCTCCAGTGATTTTTCATTTGAGAAGTTCAGAGACCCACACTTCCTGAGAAAAATCAAGGTATAAAGGCTTACTTATATATCTATTTCATAATTCTGTCTACAGTGACTTATTCTCCCAAATTTTACTCATCTATGTCACTTCTTGGTCTCCCTTTCTCTAGTATGAATTCTTTGATGTTGAATAAGGTGTAAGTTATGGCTAAAAGTATCCCTATAATCGTGACAACTGTAGGGCTCCCTCCAATATGAATTCTCTGGTTTTGTGTAAGGTTTAAGCCACAGCTAAAGAGTCTTTTTAAAATTTCTTACATTCATATACTCATGACTAACAGTCTTCTTACAATTATAACACTATATGGATTTTTTTAGAATTCTCCAGTTGGATGACTGCTAAAAGACCTTTCTCCACATTGCTTACAGTCAGAGCTGTTACTCTCCAAAGTGAATCAACTCATAGTCAGAAAGGTCTGAGATGTCTGGCAGTTATCTACCATAGCTGAAGAAACTTGCATATACCCTTGGACTGAGTAATTCATCTTAATATAAGATTAACAGAAATACACACACACATGAATATTTATAGCATTTATAGCAGTATTTTTATTATAACACAAAATTATAAAAAATACCAATATCCATCAAGAGGATAAATATGGTATATTTTAAAATGAAGAGTAAAGAGAATGAAAATGAACACATTGCTGCCACATGCAATAATGTGTGAATCTTAAAAATGTTGAGTGAAACAAGACACAAAAAAATTCATGACACATGATAAAACATACATAAAGTTTAAAGACATGCAAAGACTACTTCATGACGTTATAAGCCAGGTACATGGTAATCTTTGGGGAAGTAACAACTTTTTAATTCCAGAGCATAAGGAGAAATATATTTCATATTTTCTTTTATAAAAACTGATTTTATTACCATTTTGTATCTTGCCTCTGCATGTATTATGTAAAACTTTTTTAAAAAATAAACTGAGTCAACAGAACTTGAAAACTTAAAAATTAGCTTCATTTCTGATAGAGTTCAATAACAATGATCATACCCATTATATATGCTAGTAAACAGTAGATAGTTATGTAGTTGGTACTTTAACTATTATTACATTTGTGATTAAAATTACCTTATTAAAATGTTTTAGCATGCTTTTTTTTTTAAACTAAAGTTTTACAATAACTTGGAAAGGGTTTACAAAGAAGTCACATCATTTATTGCATTTCTATGTTTTCTCCCTTGTGAGTTCTCTGATGGACAATGAGGTTTCTCTTATAACTGAAGGACTTATCACACTCATTACAAATATAGGGTTTCTCCCCTGTGTGAGTTCTCTGATGTACGATGAGATTTGTCTTCTGGCGGAAGCACTTCCCACATTCATTACATTTATATGGTTTCTCTCCTGTATGAGTTCTTTGATGATGAATGAGATATGACTTCCTGCTAAAGGCTTTCCCACACTGAGGGCATTCATAAGATTTCTGTCCTGTATGTATTTTCTGATGTACAGTTAGAGTTGCTTTCTGGCGAAAAGACTTCCCACATTCATTACAGATATAGGGTTTCTCCCCTGTATGAATTCTCTGATGTAGATTCAGATTTGTCTTCTGACTGAAGGATTTCCCACATTCATTACATTCATATGGTTTCTCTCCTGTGTGAGTTCTGTGATGATCAATGAGGTATGACTTCATCCTAAAGGCCTTCCCACAGTGAGGACATTCATAGGATTTTTCCCCTGTATGTGTTCTCTGATGTGCCACAAGGGTTGTCTTCTGGCGGAAGGACTTCCCACATTCATTACAAATATAGGGTTTCTCCTCATTATGAGTCTTCTCATGAAGAGCAAGGGTTGTCTTCTGGGAGAAAGATTTTCCACATTCATTACAAATATAGGGCTTTTCCCCTGTATGAGTTCTCTGATGTACAGTAAGGTTTGCCTTCTGATGAAAGGACTTCCCACATTCTTTACAAATATAGGGTTTCTCTCCTGTATGAATTCTCTGATGTAAAGAGAGTGTTGTCTTCTGGCGGAAGGACTTCCCACAGTCATTACACTCATACGGTTTCTCTCCTGTATGAGTTCTCTGATGACGAATGAGGTGTGACTTCAATCTGAAGGCATTCCTACACTGTGGACATTCATATGATTTCTCCCCTGTATGTGTTCTCTGATGATCAGTGAGGGCTGTCTTTAGGCGGAAGGACTTTCCACATTCATTACAAACAAAGGGTTTCTCTCCTGTGTGAGTTCTCTGATGATCAATGAGATAGGACTTCCTTCTAAATGAATTTCCACATTGATGACACTGATAGGGTTTTTCCTCTGTGTGAATTCCCTGATGCAGAATCAATACTGATTTTCTGCAGAAGGACTTCCCACATTCAGTGCATGTATGTTTTTTTTCAATATTGGTTGCTCTTCTCCTTTTATTATACTCAGATGGGTTTTCCCTTCTGTGAGCTCTATTATGTGTAATTAAGCCTCCCTTTTTAAGGAAGGCTTTCTCACAGTCATTATATCCAAATGACTGTGCTGGAGTTTCTACCTTATGATATTGCATAAGTACTTCATTATGACTGACAGCCCTGCCACGTTGATTATGGGATTTGACTCCAGGTTGAGCTGTCTCCACTTTAGCACTGAGGAGTGATTTCCCATATCCATTATACTCACTAAGTCTTTTTCTTGCAGGACTTAGATTACTGATGATTAATTCTGAAACATTTTTCAAAATCTTTCCATGAGTGTCATATTGAGGAGGTAGATTTTTTGAATTAATAGGGTTTTTGCTTAAAGTAAATGTCTTTTCATACGCATTACTGTTTTCCTTAATCAGTTTTTTGTGGTTGATGAATACAACTGATCTAGAAAACTTATCTTGGTGTTCCTTGAATTTCACTAAAAAGTCTTCCTCTTTCCAATTTTCTTCTACAAAAGAATATAATTAATAACAATTTGTGAATCTTCACATATTTGCTATGGAAAGAAGTTGTACTAGTATCTAGCATATGAGATCAAGAAAGACCCAGGACAAATTACTCCCTGCCTGGGAAAAGACACAAAACCTAAATAAAAACCCTGCCTCAGTGTGGAAAAAAATAAAAAATTAAGCAATGTACATTAGCAACTTCTGCACTTTGTACCAGAACTTCATACAGAAAGTGAAACAAATACACCAAGCAGTGAGGAGAAGACAAAGAATGGTGAGAGACTGATGCTTGGATAGGTGGATTCAGAAGCAATGAAGTGAACCTTTCAAAGACAATAAACTTTAAGTAGGATGGACAAGAAAAATTAGTAGAAAAGCTTGTTCAAGAAAAATACTAGAGGAAGGATTACTTTTGGAGAACACAGATCAGAGCCTGTATTTTTATACATTCATCCCTAGATTGTGAGGCAAAACACTTCCAGTTGTTCCACCACCCCTATCCATGTAGCTATCAATGGCTAATTAATCTTCCAAGTATCAATTTCCTAGTGTTTAGAGAGACACTTTTTCTAAAAAGATACATTTTAGAGAGAAAGAGTACACATGCAAGTGGGGGGAGAGGGAGAGAAGCAGACTCCTGAGGAAGCAGACTCTCCAGTGAGTGCAGAGCCTGATGTGGGGCTTCATCTCAGGACCTTGAGATCATGACTGGAGCCAAAATCAAGAGTTGGACTGTCAACCAACTGAGCCACCCAGGAGCCCCTAGAAAGACAATCTTTTTTTTTTTTTTTTTTTAAGATTTTATTTATTTATTTGACAGAGAAAGAGACAGTGAGAGAGGGAACACAAGGGGGGGGGTGAGAGAGGGGGCAGGGAGCCCTATGCGGGGCTCAATCCCAGGATCCTGGGATCATGACCTGAGCCAAAGGCAAATGCTTAACAACTGAGCCACCCAGGCGCCCCGAAAGACAATCTTATAGCCTAGGCTCTAATCCCCCATATAGCTGGGAATCATTTTCTCTTGTGAGAAAAGAGCTAAGAAAATACTTCCACAGGAATTATAAAACTGGGGGTACATTTACTGGCATATTCATATTGCTATTATCTATCCTTCTAGGATGGTTCAATAACAAAAATCTCATGACCATCAATTATAACTATTCCTCTTTGTAGACTTACTTTTTCATGTTTAAAGACTGCTGCAAGTCTTTCCCCAATAAAATAACTTTTCTTAACTCAGTTTTCCATATGCTGGACAAGATTAGATTGTTCATTCTCATTCTAAATCATTAACTTTAACCTTCATTTCTCTTATAATTTTGTAGCTATATTTGACTTCTGTTACTCTGGAATCATCCACATCCAATAGAACAATGTTAAACCTAGGTTTTTTTCCTTCAGTCCATTACCCTCAACACGAACATAAAAGGAACCTCTGTAAACAAGACTTTAAATCACCTAGATTCACTTTTTATACTCAAACAAGCTTTCAGCGTTGTCCACGTATCTGACAAATCTCACACATAACAACAGAAGGCCTCATATTTATTGCCTTATAAATATCTCACTTAATCACATGCTTTGCTCATGTTCTTTTAATCATTTGGCTTGCCTTCCAGTCTTATTTCTGCTCATATTTAGGTAATTAAAAAAAAATGCTATCATTCGATGATATGAAAATTCCTTCACTTATTTCCCCCCACCACTTTAAGCACTATTTCTTTATAACTTGAAAATGGTTATAGTCTAGGAAAGTCTTTTTAACAAATCTTTTTACAAGCTTAATCAAGTCATAAATATTTCATGAAAAATGCAGATTTTGATAGTAATCCTTTTTCATAGAAAAAAATACTTTATTGGTTATCTCCTTTGAACTCTTCTGAGTGTACATTAACACTGTGTATCCTACCTAGATAGATAGTGCTTGGCAGAATTCAACCATTTCAATCAGAATCTATACAGTGATGGCCTGAGCAGGTATCTGAAAGGAATTACCAGTATGAGCTTTCTGAATAGAAGAAAACATACCTCCTCTGTATAGCTCCACAGTTAATGAAGCAACTACTGAGTCCTTAACATATTATACACTACAGCAAAAAAGATTCGAACAGAGGATCTTATCCTCTTAAGGAAAAAATCCTTAAATATAAACCATGTATAATCAGGTATCAAATTATATAACCATATCCAAGAGTTGTGTTTTAGTTAGTAGGTAGCATGGGAATTCAGAAAAAGAATGTGGAGTAGTTAAGGAACAATTTATGGAGAAAAAAAATCTCAAGACTTAACTTAAAAGATATATAGTATATGAAAGGGAGAACACAACACAATGAAAAGTACATACATCTTCACAAATCATAGATGTGTGAAGAACATTGAGGAGACTAGATCAAGTGGAAATTACCAAGTTTTCCACAGGGAGAAAAATAAAGCTGAAAAGACCAAATGAAGACTTATTTTAGTAGTCCTTGAATCAAGAATTTCAATTTCATATAATAATAGGGAACAATAAATTGAAAGAGTTAAGACAAAATTAGAGGAAAGCCAAGATGTAATTATTATAGTCAAGACATGAAATAAGGTAACATCATTTTGTATGACATCAGTGAAAAATGAAAATATGGGAAGATGTAAGTAAATATATCTCACAGGCTGATAAACATAATACAAATTGTGAAGAGATCCACAAGAGATGGTGATAGAGACAGAAAAAGCTGGTGTCATGGTAGAAATAAAATAATTTGGAAATAGATAATGAGGAAGAATTTAAAAGCTAGGCAATTTCATGATTTTCATTTCAACATAATGTCACAAAATAGATGAAACATCAGAGTTCAGAACTCCTGAAGTACTACAGTGAAGGTGGGAGAAATGTGCTGAGTATGTCGGTGTTAGAGACATCTACATAAAACAAAGAGCTTCAGTCCTCAGAATGGATGAGATTACTATAATTTAAAGGCAGATCCCTTGAGGTCAAATCAGAGAAATAAGACTGAGAGTCTAGTAAAACAATATACATTTAAAAATATATGTATCAGTGACTATTACATGCCAGGTATTGTTCCAGGCAATATGGCCAGTAATGAAGAAAACAGAACAAGTTGGAAATAATCACTAAGGGAATCAGGATAAGAATAAGTAATGTTTTACTCACACCAAGGGTTGACTTCAGGTGTGATGATCAGCCATATAAAATGAACCACAAAAGTTTACTGGAAGAAAATGATAACTGTGGAATTATCAATCTAGCCAAGGCAAGTGAGTTTTAAAACCAACAGCTAGATTTGTGGTGAGAAGGGGAGCTTATTAGACTTAGCACAGAAAACAAATCTGAGGTAATAAAAAGAAAAAGAAAAAAAATGGAAAGCAGTGAGAAGAAAAACATTAACCAAGAATATTCTCTTCTTTAAAAATAGATTTAAGAATGCCTAAAAGAAATATATACAACGGCAAGAAGATAAAGGACTGAGCCTAGAAAAAGACACAAATCAAGAAAAAAGATCTAAAGGAAGGCTTATAGTACATTTTGATTGAGTGGCAACTATCCTTGATAACATCAAGCAAACTAGAAAAGAATATTATATTGGGAAAGTGATATTTAAAAGTTTAAATTTTGCAGGCATGATGATCATTTAAAAATTTAGGAGCCTTTAAAAAGACAAAATATTTCAAAGGTGCCACCCACCACATGACCATTTTAAAATTTATTCTCCACTAGACTTTATCCACCTGAAGAGTCAGAAACTCACCTAAGCAGGCATGACCTGTAAATGATGTCCATGGCTCTTCTCCTCGTTCCAACTTGAGGATCACATCAGGTTTGGTCATGTGACACCCTGATAAAGAAAAATTTGGATTAAGTTGCTTAGGCCTCAATACATTTGAAAAATTAGTACAGTACATTTTCAATGCAAATTAAGATACTTCTTCATGTAAGAGAAAACTTAACATCTTGTTCTGGGTAAGACACAATTATCCTCTCTGTTGACAAATAATTCATCACCTCTTAAGCCTGAAATTCAGGGCATAATTCAGGCACTTTGAAAGGAAATGTATACTACTGGAATTTTCAAAGAGAGTTTTTCTTACCCACAGAGATGAGATGGCAATAGTTTTCCAACATCACATCCATGTAGAGAGTCTTCTGAGCAGGATCCAGGTGCTGCCACTCCTCCCGAGTGAAGTCCACAGTCACATCTTTGAATGACACTGATGACTGCAATGGATTGGGACTATGATCAGAGTAAGCTGACTAGATATTGTGGACTACTTTTGATCCTGCTCCTTTGGGGCATTCATATGAATATAAAGAAAGCCAATCATTTTTGTCTTGTGATTTACATGGTAAGATAAACAAAAGTGAAGGCAGAAGTAACTGGCACTGAATTTATTTAATAATTAATTCTAAAAATATTTACGTGAAGTCGCTTTGTACCCCAAAACTGCATTCGTTTACTGGAATGCCAAGACATACAAAGCATGGTCCCTACATAGCCTCAAAGCAAGGAACACACACCTTTAATAAGGTATGTATAAACACAAACCTGCTAGAAGGTGTTACAGGTACTACAACAAAAGAATATACAAGATGCAGTATATTACAAGGGGAGCACAACTGAGGAAGTAAAATTTTTCCCTGTCAAGATTATGTTATGTGGGAAGAATATGGTTTTAGAATGCATAGGAACAACTGGCATCCCAAACTAATACAGTGAATTGGTCATGAAAACGATCCCTCAGATAATCATTATTTAGAATTAACATATATTTCTGAACATAATATATAATAAATGACAGATGGCACTGGAAAATAATCAAAGCAAGCAAAAACTGAAGAATTTATTCTTAATGGACAGCAACTGCAATGGGTAAGAACTGTTCAGTTCATGGCTTTTTTTTTGCATGAAGGTAGCAGAAACCCTACAGCTCCTGAGGCAGAATTTAGAACTGGCAGATAAGCTGGAGATTTAGAAATAAATTCATTCATTCATTCTTTCTTTTCTTTCTCTCTCTCTCTCCCTCTCTTTTTCTTTTCTTTTCCCTTCCTTCCTTCCTTCTCTTTCTTTCTCTCTTTCTTTTTTTAAAGTAGGCTCCATGCAGTGTTGAGCCCAATGCGGGCCTTGAACTTATGACCGTGAGATCAACACCTGAGCTGAGATCAAGGGATGCTTGACCAATTGAGTCAGCCAGGCACCCCTGGAAATAAATTACTGAAGTGAGAGAACTACAGAAAGGATAAGAACCAAAATCAGAGTATAAACGCTGCCAGAACTCCAGGTTGGTAGTTAAACTAAGCAATTGTTGGAGACATCACAGAGGACTTAGCAAGATACCAGAAAAGAGTTCTGAAAAATAGAAGTGCACCTACACCTAGTGAGATTCTGAGATTTCTGCATTTTTTTTATTAACAGCATTACATAACCTGCTCATAGCTCAAGCAGAAGAAAACTGAAGCCTTACTGGATGGAGGTGTCAGAAAATTGCAGCTCACAGAGCAGCAGGAAATATAGGGGGTGAACACTGGAAGAAAGAGCCCTACAGAAAGTAAGCCCTAAAATATAAGTGTAAACACCAATTCCTTAATAAAGAGCTAAAGTACGTGAACACAAAAAGAACTGACCTCCCCTCCCCTAAGGGGGCTAGGGTCAAAAAGCAGCAGGTGGAAGCTGAAAGAACTGAACTGATATATCAGCTGCTTTACACTTGAGGGTGGGGGCAGTTTTAAAGTTCGATTTCAAGCAAATTAGTTGCCTGCTTAAAAAAAAACCAATAATCCTCAGAAAAAAAAGACAGAATGAAATTACTGTATTATTCATGATATTCAGGTTTCTAGCAAAAATTACTAAACACACAAACAAAACAAAACAAGAGGAAGGGGTATGACCCATATTCAGAAAAAGCCAGAGAAACTAATCCCTAGTGGGCCCCAATGTTGGATTTTGCCAAAAAAAGGCTTCAAAGCAGCTATTTTTAATGTGTTCAAAGAAGTAATGAAAAACCTGGGCATGGAAATAGATATAAGTAAAAAATCAATACATGAATGAAAATGAACTATTAAAATGTATTTGATTGACACAAGAGACAACATATATAAGAACAGATGACTAAAAAACAGGTTGGGGTGCCTGGGTGGCTCAGTCAGTTAAGTATCTGACCCTTGATTTCAGCTCAGGTCATGATCTCAGGGTCGTGGGACTGAGCCCTACATTGGGCTCCATGCTCAGTGGGGAGTTGGCTTGAGATTCTCTCTCTCCCACTCCCCCTACTCCTCCCTCCCCTAAAATAAATAAATAAATCTTAAAAAAAAAAAAAAACCCCAAAACAGGTTAGGATAAGAAGCCAATCAGAAAAGGCTGTATGATTCCAACTATATGATATTCTGGGAAGGCAAAACTATGGAGATAGTTTAAAAAAAAAAAAAAAAAAGGAAGGGACAAGGGATGAATAGGTGTAGCACAGAGGATTTTTAGAGCAGTGAAACTATTCCATATAATACTATAATGGCGGATATATCATTATATATTTGTGAGAATCCACTGAATATATAAGACCAAGAGTGAACCTTAATGTAAACTACAGACTTTGGGAAATAATGATGTGTTAATGTAGGTTCACTGTAATAAATGTATCACTCTAGTGCAAAATGTTGATAATGGGGACGCTATTCTTGTGTAGGGGCAGGGGGTAAATGGAAACTCTGTACTTTCTTTTAAAAAAAGATTTTATTTTTAAGTAATCTTTATGCCCAATGTGGGGCTTGAACCCAAAATCCCAGATTAAGAGTCACATGCTCCATGGACTGAGCCAGCCAGGAGCCCTGAAACTGTACTTTCTATACAATTTTGCCATGAACCTAAAACTACCTTAAAATACAGAATATATTTAAAAGGATTAAAAAAGAGGGTTAGTAAAGGCACCTGCAGATTGAAAGTGAGGGGATGGAGAACCATTTATCATGCTAATGGACATCAAAAGAAAGCTGAGGAGCCATATTTTTTCAGGCAAACTAGATTTTATTTTATTTTATTTTAAGATTTTATTTATTTGACAGAGCAAGAGAGAGATCACAAGAGCAGCAGGCAGAGGGAGAGGGAGAACAGGTTCCCCGCTGAGCAGAGAGCCCTATGTGGGGCTTGATCCCAGTTCCCTGGGATCATGACCCGAGCTGAAGGCAGACAGGCAACCAACTGGGATCCACCCAGGCACTCCCAAATGAGATTTTAAACCAAAGACTGTAACAAGATATGAAGAAGGGCATTATATCATAATAAAGGGGCCTATCCAACAAGAAAATCTAACAAGTGTAAATATTTATGCTCCCAATTTGGGAGTACTCAAATATACAAATCAATTAATAACAAACATAAAGAAGTTCATTGGTAAAAATACAATAATAACAGGGGATTTTAACACCACTTACAGCAAAGGAAAGATCATCTAAACAGAAAATCAACAAGGAAACAATGGCTTTGAATGACACACTGGACCAGATGGACTTAATAGATATATTCAGAACATTTCATCCTAACGCAGCAGAATACACATTTTTTTCCAGTGCACATGGAACATTTTCCAGAACAGATCACATACTGGGTCACAAATCAGGCCTCAACAAGTACAAAACAACTGAGATCTTACCATACATATTTTCTGACCACAACGCTATGAAACTTGAAGTCAACCACAAGAAAAAATTTGGAAAGACCACAAATACATGTTAAAGAACATCCTACTAAAGAATGAGTGGGTTAACCAGGAAATTAAAGAAGAAATTAAAAAAAAAATACATGAAAGCAAATGAAAGTGAAAACATGACAGTCTAAAACCTTTGGGATGAAGCAGAAGTGGTCCTAAGAGGAAGTACATAGCAATACAGGCCTGTCTCAAGAAACAAAACTCTCAAATACACAACCTAACTTTATACCTAAAGGAGCTAGAAAAGTAAGAGGAAAAAAAGCCTAAAGCCAGCAGAAGAAGGGAATAATAAAGATTAGAGCAGAAGTAAATAATAGACAAATAATAGAAAAAAAAAAAACCCCAGTAGAACAGATCAATCAGACTAAGAGCTGGTTCTTTGGAAGAATTAATAAAATTGATAACCCCGTAGCCAGACTTACCAAAAAGAAAAGAGAAGGACCCAAATCAATAAAATCACAAATGAAAGAGAAGACATCACAACCAACACTACAGAAATATAATTATAAGAGAACATTAAAAATTATATGCCAACAAACTAGGCAATCTGGAAGAAATGGATGAATTCCTAGAAACATAAATTACCAAAACTGAAACAGGAATAGAAAATTTGAACAGACCCATAACCAGCAAAGAAATTGAATCAGTAATCAAAAATCTCCCAACAAACAAAAGTCCAGGGCCTGATGGCTTCCCAGGAGAATTCTACCAAACACTTTTTTTTTTTTTTTTTAAGATTTTATTTATTTGACAGAGAGAGACACAGTGAGAGAGGGAACACAAGCAGGGGGAGCGGGAGAGGGAGAAGCAGGCTTCCCATGGAGCAGGGAGCCCAATGCGGGCCTCGATCCCAGAACCCTGGGATCATGACCTGAGCCAAAGGCAGACACTTAACTGTCTGAGCCACCCAGGTGCCCCTCTACCAAACATTTAAAGAAGAGTTAATACCTATTTTTCTCAAAACGTTCCAAAAAATAGAAATGGAAGGAAAACTCCCAAACACATTCTACAAGGCCAGCATTACCTTGATTCCAAAACCAGTCAAAGACCACACTAAAAAGGATAATTAAAGGCCAATATCCCTGATGAACATGAATGCAAAAATTTTCAACAAGATACTAGCAAACCGAATCCAACAGTACATTAAAACAATTATTCACCATGATCAAGTGGGATTTATTCCTGGGCTGCAAGGGTAGTTCAATATTTGCAAATCAATCAACGTGACATGCTACATTATTAAAAGGATAAGAACCATACAATCCTGTCAAGAGATGAAAAAAAAGCATTTGACAAAATATAGTATCGATTCTTGATAAAAACCCTCAACAAACTAGGGATAGATGGAAGATACCTCAACATCATAAAGGCCATATACAAAAGACCCACAGTTAATATCATCCTTGATGGGGAAAAATGAAAGCCTTTCCTCTGTGGTCAGGAACAAGACAAGGGTGTCCACTCTCATAATTGTAATTTAACATAGTACGAGAAGTCTTAACCTCAGCGATCAGACAACAAAAAGAAATAAAAGGTATCCAAATTAGCAAGGAAGAAGTCAAACTTTCACTATTCACAAACAATATGATACTTTATGTAGAAAACCTGAAAGACTCCACCAAAAAATTGCTAGAATACAGGAATTCAGCAAAGTTGCAGGATACAAAATCAACATAAAGAAATTTTTATACACCAATACACCTTTGATCAAGGAATCAAATACCATTTACAGTTGCACCAAGAACCATAACTTTCCTAGGAATAAGCCTAACCAGAGTAAAAGATCTGAACTCTGAAAACTATAGAACACTTACGAAAGAAATTGAAAATGACACAGAGAAATGGAAGAACAAATATTGTTAAAATGTCTATGCTGCCCAAAGCAATCTACACATTTAATGCAATTCCTATGAAAATACCACCAGCATTTTTCAAATAGGTAGAACAAACAATCCTAAAATTTGTATGGAACCACAAAACACCCTGAATAGCCAAAACAATCTTGAAAAACAAAAAGCTGGAGGCATCACAATTCCAGATTTCAAGTTATATTACAAAGCTGTGGTCATCAAGACAGTCTGGTACTGGCACAAAAAGAGATGAATAGATCAATGGAACAGAATAGAGAACCCCGAAATGGACCCACACTATATGGTAACTAATCTTTGACAAAGCAGGAAAGATTAATGGAAAAAAGACAGTCTCTTCAACAAATGGTGTTAGGAAAACTGGACAGCAACATGTAAAAGAATGAAACTCGATCACTTTTATACACCATACACAAAAATAAATTCAAAATGGATTAAAGACCTAAATATGAGACAGGAAACCATCAAAATCTTAGTGGAGAAACAGGCAGAAACCTCTTCGACATCGGCCATAGCAACCTTACTAGACAAGTCTCTAGAGGCAAGGGAAACAAAAGCAAAAATGAACTATTGGGATTTCATCAAGGTAAAAAGCTGCACAGTGAAGGAAACAATCAACAAAACTAAAAGGTAGCCTATAGAATGGGACTTCTCCCATTTGCAAACGGCATATCTGATAAAGGGTTAGTATCCAAAAATCTATAAAGAACTTATCAAACTCAACACCCCAAAAATAAATAATCCAGTTAAGAAACAGGCAGAAGAGGGGCACCTGGGTGGCTCAGTCATTAAGCGTCTGCCTTCGGCTCAGGTCATGATCCCACGGTCCTGGGATTGAGCCCCACATCGGGCTCCCTGCTCCGCGGGAAGCCTGCTTCTCCCTCTCCCAATCCCCCTGCTTGTGTTCCCTCTCTCGCTGTGTCTCTCTCTGTCAAATAAATAAATAAAAATCTTAAAAAAAAAAGAAAGAAATAGGCAGAAGATACGAAGAGACATTTTTCCAAAGAAGACATCCAGATGGCTAATAGACACATGAAAAGATGTTCAACATCACTCATCATCAGAGAAATACAAATCAAAACCACGATGAGATACCACCTCACACCTATCAGAATGGCCAAAATTAGCAACACATTAAACAACAGATGTTGGCAAGGATGCGGAGAAAGGGGAACCCTCCTACACAGTTGGTGGGAATGCAAACTGGTAGCAGCCACTCTGGAAAACAGTATGGAAGTTCCTCAAAAAGTTAAAAATAGAACTACCCTACAACCCAGCAATTTGCACTGCTAGGTATTTGCCCAGGGATACAAATATACTGATTCAAAGGGGTACATGCACCCTGATATTTATAGCAGCATTATCAACAATAGCCAAATTATGGAAAGAGCCCAAACGTGCGTCCATCAACTGATGAATGGGTAAAGAAGATGTGGTATGTGTATCTGTATGGAATACTACTCAGCCATCAAAAAGAATAATATCTTGCCATTTGCAATGACATGGATGGAGCTAGAGTGTATTATGCTAAGTGAAATAAGTCAGTCAGAGAAAGATAAATACTGTATGATTTCACTCATGTGGAATTTAAGAAACAAAATAGATGAACATAGGGGAAGGGAAAAAAAAAAGAGGGAGGTGAACCATAAGAGTCTTAATGATAGAGAACAAACTGAGGGTTGCCGGAGGGGAAGTGGGTGGGAGATGGGCTAAATGGGTGATGGGTATTAAGGACGACACATGTTGTGATGAGCACTGGTTATATGTAAGTGATGAGTCACTGAATTCTACTCCTGAAACCAGTATTACACTATATGTTAACTAGTAAGAATTAGTTAAAGGGATGCCTGGGTGGCTCAGATGGTTAAGCATCTACCTTCGGCTCAGGTCATGATCCCAGGGTCCTGGGATCGAGCCCCGCATCAGGCTCTGTGCTCAGCAGGGAGCCTGCTTCTCCCTCTCCCTCTGCCTGCCTGTCTGCCTACTTGTGATCTCTCTCTCTCTGTCAAATAAATAAATAAAATCTTTAAAAAAAAAAAAGAATTAGTTAAAAACTTAAAACAAAACAAGTTATGCATTTGGAAAACAAACAGCAAAATGGTAGCCCTATATCCATACACCTCTAACTGTATTAAATATAAATGGACTACACACTCCAATAAAATGGCCAGGATTATTAGACTGCATGAAAAAGCAAGACTCATATAATTCTGTCTGTAAGAGAAATATTTTAAATACCATAGACACAAATACGCTGAAAATGGAAATGGATGGAAAATTATACACAACCACTAGACATGGGAAAGTTGAGGAGTGTTACTACTACAGACAAAGGGGGCATTTTATAATGATAAAAGAGAAAATACACCAGAATAACAATTACAAATGTATATGTACTTAAATAAGAAAAGTTTCAAAGTACACTAGGCAAATACTGACAAAAGTAACATGAGACTTAAAAAAGTCCAAAACCATGGTTGATGTTAATGTTTGTCAGTAAATGAAAGAACTAGACCAAAGGGGGGGGAAAATCTGGACAGATTCAGAATCTCTAAAGAATACTGACAACAACCTAACTCATTTCATATTTGTGGAGCACTACTTTATTTATTTATTTATTTATATTTATTTATATTTTTAAAAGATTTTATTTGTCAGAGAGAGAGTGAGCACAAGCAGGGAGAGCAGCAGGCAGAGCAGGCAGAGCAGGCAGAGCAGGCAGAGGGAGAAGCAGACTCCCTGCTGAGCAAGGAGTCCAATGTGGGACTCGATCCCAGGACGCTGGGATCATGACCTGAGCAGAAGGCAGACGCTTAACCAACTGAGCCACCTAGACGACCCTTAAAGATTTTATTTTTAAGTAATCTCTAATCTCTGTACCAACCTGGGGTTCAAACTCACAACCCTGAGATCAAGAGTCACATGCTCCATTAACTAAGCCAGCCAGGTACCCCTTACAGTACCGCTTTTTTTTTTTTTTCAAGATTTTATTTATTCATCTGAGAATGAGAGAGAGAACACGAGAGGAGAGAGGGTCAGAAGTAGAAGCAGACTCCCCGCTGAGCAGGGAGCCCGATGCGGGACTCGATCCTGGGACTCCAGGGTCATGACCTGAGCCGAAGGCAGTCACTTAACCAACTGAGCCACCCAGGTGCCCCTACAGTACCACTTTTTTTTTTTTTTTCAAGATTTTATTTATTTATTTGACAGAGACAGAGATAGCGAGAGCAGGAACACAAGCCCCGGGAGTGGGAGAGGGAGAGCAGGCTTCCTGCCGAGGAGGGAACCCGATGTGGGACTCGATCCCAGGACCCTGGGATCATGACCTGAGCCGAAGGCAGACGCTTAACGACTGAGCCACCAGGCGCCCCCTACAGTACCACTTTTAATAATCTCCCAACACATCTGTTTTTCTTTTTTAAATATTTAATTTATTTATTTGAGAGAGAAAGCACATGTGTGAGCATGCAAGTAGGGGTAGGGTCAAAGGGAGAGAATCCTCAAGCAGACTCCCCGCTGAGCACCAAGCCCAATGCAGGGCTCAATCTCACAACCCATGAGATCATGACCTGAGCTGAAACCAAGAGCTGGACGATTAACCGACTGAGTCACCCAAGCACCCCTAAGTAGACTGTTTTATAGAGATTGTTAAGTTGATTCTAAAATTTACTGGAAATGTACAACACCTAGCATGTCTGAGTAAGTTTGAAAAAGACAGTGTTGGAAGATTCACATTATCTGATTTTGTGACCTCATTGACTAATCAAGACTGTGTACACTGGTGAAAGGGTAAGTATACAAATCAATAAAACAGACTATGGAAACACTCCTATACATATGGATAACTGTCAACAGAGGCTCCAGGATAATTCAGTAGAGAAAGGATGTCTTTTCACAGACAACTCTGGAAAAACTGAATATTCATTAAAAAAATTTAATAAAGGAACCTCAACTCTTACGGCATACAAAAGAATTAAGCTGTAATAGATAATTCACTTAAAAAAAGAAAGTCTAAACTCATAATACTCATATAGTAAGCAAAAAAACAAAATATGCACAGCCTGGAGTGTGCAAAGAGTTTTGGAATAGGACACAAAAAACAAGCAACATAAAATTTGAAAACCTAATGAACTGGATTTTGTCAAAATTAAAAACTTCAGCTCTGAAAGAGACCTTTAAGAAAATAAAAAATCAAATCACAGACTGGGAAAAGATAATTCACAGTACTTTTATCTGACAAAAGACTTATATCTAGAATATATAAAGAACTCATACAACACAAAAAGAAAACAACGAATGCATTAAAAATTGGAAAAAGCTCTGAACAAGTTCAGAAGATATCTAAATGTCAAGCAAAAAATGCTCAGCACTTATATCAGGGAAATGAAAACTAAAATAGTGAAATACCATTACACACTCTCTAGGATAATTAAAATTAAAAAGTGACCATACCAAGTGTTGGTGAGGATATGGAGCTACTCTAACTCTTATACATTGTTGGTGGGAATGTAGAATGGTACTACTCTCCATAAATCTGGCAGTTTCTTATAAAGTTAAACATATATTTTTCATACAACCCACTGATTCCACACCTAGGCATTTACCCCAAAGAAATGAAAATACAGTTCACGCAAGCATCATCTGTAATAGTCAGAAAGTAGGGGAAAAAATGTCTTGGGGCACCTGGGTGGCTCAGTTGGTTAAGCATCTGCCTTCAGCTCAGGTCATGATTTCTGGGTCCAGAGATTGAGCCCCATGTCGGGCTCCCTGCTCAGTGGGGAGTCTGCTTCTCCCTCTCCTTCTGCTCCTTCCCCACATTCATGCATGCTCTCTCCCTCTCAAATAAATAAAATCTTTTTAAAAAAAGTCTATCAAAACATGAGTAAACAAATTATAGTATATTTATATACTTGAGTACCACTTAACAATACAAAGAATGTTCATGTACACAACATGAATAAACTTCAAAAACATTGAGTTACACAAACCAATCTCTCCAAAAGCACATATTCTATTATCCCATTTATGTGAAATTCTAGAAGAGGCAAAACTAGTTTATAGCAACAGAAGCAGATATATGATTACTGAAGGCCAGGAGTGGCAGTAGAGCTACTGGTTGTATGGGGGCAGAGAAGGGAACTTTTTGGGGTAACAGATAATTTTGTAATCTTGACTGTTGTGATTATATAGACCTATATTCTTTTCAAAGTTCATGAACTCTATACTTAAATGAGTGCTTTTATTATATATAAATTATACCTCAATGAAGTTGATTAAAAAATGAGAGTGGCTTTGGGGTTCTGCTTCAAGAATGGCAGCATATCTCTTATTTGACTGTTACTGTAGATAACAAGTATAAATTCCAGATTAAAAATATATATTTAAAAAACTATCTGAAGGCACTGCAAAGAGACCCAAACAGATAGAAACTGGAGGGGAGGGTTTACATTTGGAAGAACAGAAGAGCAAGGGGAGAATTGCCAATTTATACTACCTGTAGCCTGAGGGAAAGTACCAAGTAGAGACCGTGTGTGGCAAATAAAATTGAGGTGGAAACCCATGGTCTTACTAGCTTGAAGAACCAAAAGACAGAGTTTAGGGTAACAGCAGCAGCTGGAAGGGAAGCAGGGAAATCCCACAGAAATGAAAGCCAGAAGGGAGCCCCAAGAGTTTGAATAAACTTTATTCATACCTTTGGCTAATACCCAAATTAGGCATGGGTGGGCCCAAAGCCAAGCACCCTGGTTAAACATAAAGGAAATAAAGCAGGGATTCAAGCTGCCACCAATCAGAGAGTCTGAGATTTGAGTTGAACCAAATTAACTGTCCAATAAGCAAATCAGTATTCCACACTACCATTTCCATAGACATTAACTGCTATAGGAAATTCTCTTCTACCATAAACAGCTAAAAGACTATAAAGATATATTAAACATCTATTTTCAAGTACTGCAGAGCTGACAGGACAAAATGGTGATCCTGCAAGAAGGGAAACAAAGTAAGCTCTATAACTGCCCCAGCCTACCACCTAAAAACAGTTTCTAGGTCAGGAACCTGGAGAGGATACACAAACAGAGCCCAGCAGGCTCCCTGAGTTGCAGAAACAGAGATCAGAGTTTGGAGGGTCCAAGATAGCTAGAACTGCCAGGCAAAATAATCAGGAGTAGGGAGTAGCAGAGACACACACAACACACCCCAAGACCACTCCAGACATCTGCAGAGTGATTCCCTTGAATCTATGACTGAACACTGATCTGCAAATACATGGAAGTAAAACTCTGTGGAGCTGGGGAAGGAAAAAGAGGAAAGTAATACGGTGAACAATTCCCAGAGCTCAAACAGGCCTGAGAACAGTTTGTATTCCCACCAGTCAGAATAGAGACAGCTGATAATATACAAGCTTTGAGCAGAGCAGGGGTTGTCAAGGTTTCTGTGTAAGGGCCAGACAGTAAATATTTTAGGCTTGTGGGCCATATGGTCTCTGTTACAACCACTCTGGTTGTAGTGCAAAAGCAATCACAGACAACATGTAAAAAAAAAAAAAAAAATTGAGTCTAGCTACATTCCAATATGATTTTATTCACAAAAACAGGCAGCAGGCTGGATTTGGCTATGAACTCTAAGTTGCTAACCTTAGTAATGGGGCTAAACTAGCCCTAGACCAAATGCTGCTCTACACTAACAAAAGCTTAAGCCTCAAAAGGGTCAAAATGATCTGAAGTAACTTACTCTTTAAAGGAACATAACAAAATACAGCCTTCAGCAATTTGAAAATTCAAGTAAAAAAATTCCAGGCATGTGAAGAAGCAGAAAAATAGGACCTATATTTAGAAGGAAGAAAAAAACAAAACAAAACAAACCAGAAATAACAGGTGATGGATTTAGCAAATAAGGATGTTAAAGCAGATATTGGGAACATGATCCATAAGCTCAAGAATATAGAGGAAAAGATGAATATGATGAGAGAAAATGAAGATATAAAAAAGGATAAAAAAAAACTTCTAGAGAAGAAAAGTAGATAATATGAAAAAATCAATGGATGGGAATAACAACAGACTAGACACTGAAGAAGTAAAGAGCAGTAAACTTGAAGAGAAAGCAACATAAGCTATCCAAATGCTTTGGCAACTGGCTGCGTTCCAGTAAAACTTTATTTACAAAACCAGGTGGCATGACTGATTTAGTCCTCAGGCAATAGTTTGCCAATCTTTGGCCTAGGATAACCACTAAAAAAATAAAACAAAGAAGTACTTGTAATATGTGAATAACAGAGGAAAAAATGGAATCATAAAAAAATTTCTCAATCCAAAAGAAAGTAAGAATAGAAAAAAAGGAACAGTAAAATAACAATTGGGGAAAAAAGGAAAAAATGGCAACATGGTGTATTTAAACCCAACTTACTAATAATTACATTAAATGAAAATGGACTAAAAACTGCAATAAAAAAGTAGAGAGTATCAGACTGGAGAAAAAAGTAAGAACAAACTATATAGTCCAAAAGAAGCTCCTTATAGGGGTGCCTGGGTGGCTCAGTTGGTTAAGCATCCAACTCTTGGTTTCAGCTCAGGTCATGATCTCAGGGTGGAGAGATCGAGGCCCACATCAGGCTCTGCACTCAGCACTGACTCTGCTTGTCCCTCTCCCTCAGCTCCTTCCTCTGCTTCTCCCCCTGGTTGCGCATGCATGCGCGCACACACACACTCTCTCTCTCTCAAATAAATAAATAAAATCTTTAAAAAAAAAAAGCTCACTATAAATATGAAAACATAGGAAGGTTAAAGTAAAAAGGATGGAGGGGCACCTGGGTGGCTCAGTTGGTTGAGTGTTCAACTCTTGGTTTTGGCTCAGATCATGATCTGGAATTGAGCTCCCCATCAGACTCCATGCTCAGTGGAGAGTCTGCTTGAGGATTCTCTCCCTCTGCCCTTCTCCCTGCTCACACTCTCTCTCTTTCTAAAATAAGTAAATCTTTTTTTTTTTTTTTAAAGGATGGAAAACATGTAACACTCTGTAACTACTAATCATAAGAAAGCCAAAATGGCTATAATATCAAACAACATAGATTTCAGAACAAAGAATATTATTAGGGATTAAATAAGGCATTTCATAATAATAGAGTGGGTCAATTCATGAGAGAATGTAACGATTCTAAATGTGAATGCCCCTAAAAACAGAACTTCAAAATACATTAAGTAAAAACTGATAGAATAGAAAAGGAAAAATAGACAAAACCAAAATTATAACTGAAGATTTCAACTTTCCTCTCAGTCACTGCTATAACAAATAGACTGAAATCAATAAGGATACAGAAGTCTTTACCATCACAATCAACCAATTTGACCTGATTATTTAGAGCATACTTTACCTAATAACACCAGAATATTCTATACATGTGCACATGGAAAAGTCATCTACTTAAACTATATCTGTGCCACAAAAAAAGTCTCCATAAATTTAAGATCTCCATAAATTTAAGATCAAATAGAAATATGTTCCCTGATTGAAAAGAATTAAAGTAGAAATCAATAATAGAAAACTATCTGGAAAATCCCCACAGATTTTGGAAATTAAATACATTTCTTCTAAACCAATAGGTTGAAAAAGAACTCACAGGAAATTAGAAAATATTTTCAACTGAATCAAAATAAAAATATAACATGTCCAAATTTCTTGAAGACTACTTAAACAGTGCTTAGAGGGAAATTTATAGTATTAAATGCTTCTATTAGAAAAAAAGTAAGGTCTCATATCAATAATATAAGCTTCCATCTGCAAAACCAGAACATGATTTAATAAAGTACTGGAAAAAAAAAAAAAAAGGAAACAAAAAAGATAAGAAAAGAAGTAAAGAAAGAGGAAACAAAAACAATGGAGTAAACCAATGAAACCAAAAGCTGGTACTTTGAAACAATCAATGAAATTGGTAAACCTCTAGCCAACTGACCTAGTAAAAGAATAAGACACAAATTACCAATAACATAAACGAAAGAGGGGCATTGCTACAGATTGCACAAACATCAAAAGGATAAAAAGTATATTTTAGACAACTCTGTCAATAAATTTGATAAATTCCTTGAAAATTACAAACTACAGAAGTTCACAGAAGGGAAAAAACCCAATAACCTGAATATTCCTAATTCTACTAAAGAAACTGAGCTGCTAGTTAAGCACCTATCCACAAAATAATCTCCAGGTTAAGATGGCTTCACTGCTGAATTCTAACAAACATTTTACGAAGAAGTAATACCAGGGCGCCTGGGTGGCTCAGTTGGTTAAGCGTCTGCCTTTGGCTCAGGTCATGATCCCAGGGTCCTAGGATTGAGCCCCACATCGGGCTCCCTGCTCAGCAGGAAGCCTGCTTCTCCCTCTTCCACTCCCCCTGCTTGTGTTCCCTCTCTCGCTGTGTCTCTGTCAAATAAACAAATAAATAAATAAAAAAAGAAGTAATACCAATTTACACAAATTCTTTCAGAAAATAAGAGAAGAGAATACTTCCCAACTTATTTTATAAAAATTACCCTGATATTGGGGTGCCTGGGTGGCTCAGTTGGCTGAGCAGCTGACTCTTGATTTTGGCTCAGGTCAGGATCTCAGGGTCATGAGACTGAGCCCAGCGTTCAGCTCAGTGGGGAGCAGCTTGAGAGTCTCTCTTTCCCTTGCCCTCTGCCCCTCCCCCCACTCACACGCATGCACACTTCTCTCTTTCTCAAATAAATAAATCTTAAAAAAAAAAAATACCCTGATACCAAAACTAAACAAAGGTATTACAAGAAAAATCAAACCAAATTCTTATGAACCATAAACAAAAGAACCCTTAACAACGTATTAGCAGGGGCGCCTGGGTGGCTCAGTTGGTTAAGCAACTGCCTTTGGCTCAGGTCATGATCCTGGAGTCCCGGGATCGAGTCCCGCATCGGACTCCCTGCTCAGCGGGGAGTCTGCTTCTCCCTCTGATCCTCCCCCTCTCATGCTCTCTGTCTCCCATTCTCTCTCTCAGATAAATAAAAAATCTTTAAAAAAAAAACAACAAAAAAACCAACGTATTAGCAAATTCATTAAGCAGTATATAAAAAAAATATATCATTACAAAGTGGCATTTATCCTAGAGCTACTTAGCTGGCTAAACATATCAAAATCAATATAATTCACTGTGTTAATAGAAAAAAGAGAAAATTCGGGCGCCTGGGTGGCTCAGTTGGTTAAGCGACTGCCTTCGGCTCAGGTCATGATCCTGGAGTCCCAGGATCGAGTCCTGCATCGGGCTCCCTGCTCAGCAGGGAGTATGCTTCTCCCTCTGACCTTCCTCCTTCTCATGCTCTCTGTCTCTCATTCTCTCTCTCTCAAATAAATAAAATCTTTAAAAAAAAAAAAAAGAAAAAAGAGAAAATTCATATAATGGGGAATAACCAATAGATTCAGAAAAACTTTTGAAAAAATTCAATACCTTCTCATTATAAAAACTATCAGCAAACTAGAACTTTTTTACATGATAAATCTATGCAAAACCTGTAGCTAATATCATACTTAATAGTAAAACACTGAATCCCTTTCCCCTAAGTCAGGAATAAGGTAAAAATGTCTGTTCTCACCACTTTTAATCAATACTGTACTGAAGGTTCTAGACAATGTAGTAAATAAATAGATTGAAAAGCAAGATGGTATGGTGAGCGCTGTGAATTGTGTAAGACTGATGAATCACAGACCTGTACCTCTGAAACAAATAATACATTATATGTTAAAAAAAAAAAAAGATAGCAGGGAGGGAAAAATGAAGGGGGGGAAATCGGAGGGGGAGATGAACCATGAGAGACTATGGACTCTGAGAAACAAACGGAGGGCTCTAGAGGGGAGGGGGGTGGGGGGATGGGTTAGCCTGGTGATGGGTATTAAAGAGGGCACGTATTGAATGGAGCACTGGGTGTTATACGCAAACAATGAATCATGGAACACTATATCAAAAACTAATGATGTAATGTATGGTGATTAACATAACATAATAAAATAAAATTAAAAAAAGAAAAGCAAGATGGAAAACAGTCATTATTCACATATGACATGACTGTCTATGTAGAAAATCCTAAATAATATAAAAAAATTACTAGAACTAATAAGTGACTAAAAAGATTGTAGGTCAATATACAAAAACCAATTGCATTTTCATATATTAGCAGTAAACAGTGAGAATTTGACATAAAAATGAATAGCATTTACATAAAAAAAATACTCAGGGATCAATATATCAAAACATATACAAGAAGGTAAACTGAAAACAACAAAGCATTACTGAGAGAATTTAACGATCTAAATAAAAAGAGATGTACATGAATTGGAAAATCGTATTATTGGGGCGCCTGATGGCTCAGTTGGTTAAGTGACTGCCTTTGGCTCAGGTCATGATCCTGGAGTCCCTGGATCGAGTCCCGCATCGGGCTCCCTGCTTGGCGGGGAGTCTGCTTCTCCCTCTGACTCTCCGCCCCCCATGGGCTCTCTCTCTCTCTCAAATAAATAAAATCTTTAAAAAAAAAAAAAAAAGAAAGAAAATCGTATTATTATTAATGATGACTATTCTTGAATTTAAACTGTTAACAAGCATTTTAACATCTTCCACCCTAACAGGCTGTCTTTACACATTCTTCTAATGTGCTTTAGGTCTGATGCTATAAAAAGTATAAGAGAACAGTTGTTTTTTTTTTTTCTTATAGATTTTATTTATTTATTTGACAGAGAGACAGCGAGAGAGGAAACACAAGCAGGGGGAGTGGGAGAGGGAGAAGCAGGCTTCCTGCCGAGCAGGGAGCCCGATGCGGGGCTCGATCCCAGGACCCTGGGATCATGACCTGAGCCGAAGGCAGATGCTTAACGACTGAGCCACCCAGGCGCCCCAAGAGAACAGTTATTGATCAATGTTTTAAGTTTCTGTTTGGGATGATGACAACCTTCTGGAAATACATAATGGTGCTGGTTACACAACACTGTGAATGTACTTAATGGGACTAAACTTAAAACTTAAAAATGGCTAAAATGGTGAAATTTTATATTATATTATGTATATTTTACCACACCCACACCCACACATACACACAGTTAAACAGAAAAGCACAGAAACACAAAGATCCAAACGTGAGCACTGGGGTGAGCACTTGGAGGACTAGAAAAGGAGCAAAGGTGTTAAATGGGAAAACAAGTGACCACGGGATGCAAGAGGCACTCAAAATAAAGATATCAGTGGGGATGAAGGAACTGTGTTATAAGGAATAATATTTACCACTAAATTATGCAGTGGAAGAGAGACATTTATTTAACTCAAGCTAGCTGTATTAGTAGGTGGGTATGGGACTGGGGCCAAAAGCAGACTGAAAACAAAACAAGAAAGAATAGGATGGGCAGGAGATAATGAGATAAATCTTGGCCATATGCCTGAAGTATCTGTGGAACATGCAGGTGGTGATATTTAGTTGGAGATTGGATATGGTTCTGACAGAGTTTCAGGTTTAAAATTATGTGAGCTTCATTAGACTAGTGGTAGATTGTGAATAGGAACAGGAGACTAAAAAGAAGAGAACCAATAAAAATCTGGAGGACACTAGTATTTAAGACGTCCAGATACAAAGATGAATTTTCTTTTTTTTTTTAAGATTTTATTTATTTATTTAGAGAGCATGCACATGTGAGCGGGGTGGGGGAGGGAGGCATAGGGGGAGAGGGAGAGAGAGAATCCCAAGGAGACTCGGACAAGGGGCTCAGTCCCATAACACTGAGATCATGCTCTAGGCCGAAACCAAGAGTCGAATGCTTAACCGACTGAGCTACCCAGGTGCCCCTAAAGATGAATTTTCTGAAAGAACCAAGAGAGAGTAACGACTTTGAAACCAAGAACAGAATATTTCAAGAGTTAAACTTGTAATTCAGTATGGTGATCTAAGCATATACATTTACTTCTCCTGCATCCAAATATAAAAGGATAAGATATTTATTTTTATTTTTTATTTTTCTTTTAAAGATTTATTTATTTGACAGAGAGAGAGATAGTGAGAGCAAGAACACAAGCAGGGGAAGTGGGAGAGAAAGAAGAAGGCTTCCTGTCGAGCAGGGAGGCCGATGCGGGGCTCGATCCCAGGACCCTGGGATCATGACCCGAACCGAAGACAGACGCTTAACGACTGAGCCACCAGGCTCCCCATTATAAGAAATTTAAACATAGGAACACCATTAGCATAATGGGGGAGTGTTATTGGCAAGCCACAGATTTTTAGGAATTGTTAGCAGCTATGAGCAAAACTGAAGGATCAGACAGGAGAAAAGTAAGATTCTCAGCATAGCTCTATTCTCAAAGCCTCAAGACAAGACTCCTTGCCACTTATTAATAACAATATATCAATTCCATCTCCCTCTTGACTGTTTTTATTTAAACAAGACAAGTTCATGCAGTAATATGTTCTCATTTGAGGAAACGCTTTTTTTAAGTTTTTTTTTTTTTTTTTTAAGATTTTATTTATTTATTTATTTATTTATTTATTTATTTTTTTAGATTTTATTTATTTATTTGAGAGCGAGAATGAGAGAGAGAGAGAGAGAGCATGGGGGGGGTCAGAGGGAGAAGCAGACTCCCCGCCGAGCAGGGAGCCCGATGCGGGACTCGATCCCGGGACTCCAGGATCATGACCCGAGCCGAAGGCAGTCGTTTAACCAACTGAGCCACCCAGGCGCCCCAAGATTTTATTTATTTTTTAGAGAGTGAGCGAGAGAGAAACAGCATGAGAGGGGAGAGGGTCAGAGGGAGAAGCAGGCTCCCCGCTGAGCGGAGAGCCCGATGTGGGACTCGATCCCAGGACCCTGGGATCATGACCTGAGCCGAAGGCAGACGCTTAACCATCTGAGCCACCCAGGCGCCCAGGAAACGCTTTTTTTGTCCCAACTCTGCCTCTGGGAGAAGAAAGATGTTCAACGATATACCCACTTAATGTGTGAACACTGGTTAAAATTAGAAGGAGCATTTGTGGAAGGAAAAGACTTATCTGGCCAATATGGGAAGAAATGAGGACCACTTCTCTGTAGGGGATGATAGGCAGGAGGATTTAGTGCAAGAAAGACAAATGCTCAAATATCCATTAAAAAAAAAAAAAAAAAAGATGATTTTGGAAAGGAAAGAGAAATCATCACCTCACCTGAGCCATGGTTTTGAGATCTGCAAGAGGTGACCAGTCTTCCTTTGGGTTCCTCTTTGGAAAAGAGGCAGTTCCTATGAAGGCAAAGCTGAGATGAAATGAAGCCACATGACACTATACATGCCTTACAGCTCTCTTGTGACTTAGGACTCAATTGAAATTGCCTCCGTTTCCCTTACTTTGGCCCTTGACCACTCTGCACATTCCACATCATTTATGGGGGGAGAATGAGCTAGACAGATCTTATTTTATCCCCAAATGCAGAGATACAGGCTCTTGGGCAACAGGTTAGATTTTGGGCAAGTCCCCCTTCTTTCTAGCACCATCTTTTCTCTCTTAGTAGCCTACCTCCAAGCTGCTCTCCATAAGGCTCTACCATTTATACTATCACCAACGATATATGAGAATACCTGTCACCCCCCACCCTGACAAATGCGGATATAAACTTCTAGATGCTTGCCTATCCAATAGGTAGAAATTGTAGTTCTAGCTTTTATTTTTCTTTTCTTTTTTTTTTTAAAGATTTTATTTATTTATTTGACAGAGAGAGAGACAGCGAGAGAGGGAACACAAGCAGGGGGAGTGGGAAAGGGAGAAGCAGGCTTCCCGCTGAACAGGAAGCCCGATGCGGGGCTCAATCCCAAGACCCTGAGATCATGACCTGAGCCAAAGGCAGTCGCTTAACCAACTGAGCCACCCAGGCGCCCCTATTTTTTTTATTAAAATAAGCTTCTTTCCATAAGTTTAAAAAACATCCTTAGTTTCTCATGTGAATGGTCTCTTATAATTCTTTCATTTCTCTATCATATTTTTATTTTCTAGATTGGTTATTAGATCTTTTTAAAAGGAAGGAAATATTGTATTCTTTTTTTAAAAAATATTTTTATTTATTTATTTGATAGAGCACAAGCAGGGGGAGCAGCAGGCAGAGGGAGAGGGAGAAGCAGGCTCTGCAGGAAGCCCGATGTGTGAGCCCAGGACCCTGGGATCACAACCTGAGCCGAAGGCAGACCCTTAACCAACTGAGCAACCCAGGCGCCCCGGAAATATTGCATTCACTTAAAATAATTTTTTATAGTTTCTCAATTGTCTTTGTTTTTCCCATGCAAAAATAACTTATAACAGATTATTTACCATCTGGTTTAGTACCGTTAGGTGTTCAATAACATTATTTCCTCCCTTCATCAAAACTGACATCATGTACTTTATTTCCTTTATATATCTGAGTAGATTTGGAGTTTATATTTAGTTTCACTAATCTATTCATTTAATTGTCTGGATGACTCTTCAGTTACTACAGTTTTCAAACATATTTTAGTATCAGGTTTGGGCTACTTCCCCCTTCATTATTTTCTTTCAGAATTTTTGGCTTGTTCATATTCTCCTAAGAATTTTAGAAAGTTCAAAAATTTAACTGAAATTTTAATGGAACTGCACGATGTTAGGGAGTTTTAACACTTTATTACTTTGTGTCTTCGTGTTCTTTTATTCAAGTCTGACTTTTTGAGTCCCTTAGGAACACTCTTTTTTCACAGATTACAAAATCCTTTGTATCTCATATTTTTGATGGCCACTGGCCATTTTCCATAGTTTTCTGACATATATATACATACATATAAGCACACATAGAAAGCCTATTGATTTGTCAATGTTTTTTCCAACAAACCTGAGTTTTCTAATTGTTGTTATTGTTTTTAACAGCATGGTAACTTAGAAATTTTTCTCTCAGTCTCAGCAGACATCCCAAAGCTGGTGAGCAAAACAAGCTTCTAAGTGTCCCTAATTCTAAAATAAAATCTTGTAAAAAACGTAAGGTTTGCTATCATTAATTTAACCCCAACTTTGAGAGGCTGAGAGAAGGAAATGTCTAGGAGAGTAAAAATCGTTTTAGGGCATAGTTTTCCAGGGGAAGAAAACAAGGGGCCCCTCAGAGGCTGATGCCACTGGAAACCAAAGTGGTGAGAGAATTTTGGGGGAAATGTACATATTTCCAGGATTTGAGAGGGCAAAGTGACTGAGAGGGCTAATTCTCACCTGAGCTCTAGATGGCAACCCATGGATGGAGCCTGCCTGGGTTGACTTGGATCCTCTTGTCCAAGAGGACTCACTGGAGAGACAACAAGACCCACCAGAGCAGGTGGACTACTGCATGCTCAGAGAAAACACTGAGGAGACAGCTAGAGAAGTGGCTGCACCCATGAGAAGGGAAGTGTATCTGGAAGTTCCCAGCAGTGGGTTCTCTCAGAAGGTTAAGAGATGACTTACACTAAATTATAACGGTACCAATTATGTTAGTCTCTTCTCGTCCCTGACTTCTGACTTGTCTCCTGTTTTCCAGCTCCCAATCCATTCCAGCTAGAGACTACCCACCTAGAGGGGATAAGGAGGAGACAAAATAGAGGTTGAGGAATTAAAGAAGAAACTGATCATGTACTCTTTTCCCCGGCAGGCTTCCAGCAGGAGGGAGAGTTTTTACTTTTAAAACAAGTTCGAAGTATTGATTTCTATAGAGACTCTTATTTAAATAGCTATTAGATGATGAGACTAATCTTATATTTGAATGTTCAACAGATTCAGTCTTCAGAATGACTGAAGAAATTACTGAATCTGTCTAGGAATGCATCCAGCAGCAGGGAAATAAAGAGATTCACCCAAATAGAAACTTTGAGTGGCAATTATGGGAGAAATTTTTTATGTGTGTCTTCCTAAATGGTGTTCTACTCATTTGAACATACAAGTTATTAGTCAGTGTGGGGTTTCCCAATATACAATCCTACCATCTGAAAATTATTTTTATTTTACTTCCTTTTCTCCATAAAAAAAAAAAATCTCTATTTCACTTGTCTAATTGCCACAGGGTCAAATTTTACAAGCGTTTAAAAAGGCCAATATTCAGATAACCTAAATACATATTTAACTGGTCATGCATCCAATTTCTCAAGCGCTCCAACTCAGTCACACAATAAACAATATTCATGAATTACCGCGGACTGTGCACACAAAACACTTTAAAAATTAGACAAAGACACAATTATATCACCCACGACACAATCACAATCCCATAACACACGTCATGCTAATCTCACAGAGCCTATAACAGACTTCCATACAAAGTAGCAAAATTTTACTCACAAACCCTTTACTGTCGTTTCTCCAAAGTCGCATGCAGTCTCAAACACGAATCGACTCGTAACCTATTTTAAAAATTAGACACACACGGAGACCTTATCACTTTCACAAACAACCGGTTCCACAACGTCACCCGGAGTAACACATGCCCAAACTACACAACGACAGCCACAAAAAGCTACACGAACTGAACGCCCGTGTGTGCCAGGCCGCACTCCTAGACTTGGAGTTTCCTTACGGGGGAGAAAAAAACAGACAAAATTCCTGCCCTCCCCATCCTCACACCAGCCCCGGGCTTCCAGTTCCCTTTTCAGCGCTGTCCAGCCTGGACTACCAGTTGCCTCTACGGCGCTCCCCGGCCCGGGCTCCCTATTCCCTCCTCGGCGTTCCTCGGCCCTGGATCCTGGTTCCTTCTTTTACTTAGGTTCTCGCTTCCCTCCTCGCTCTCTGTAGGGCCCAGACTCTCGCCTTCCTCCCCGGCCTTCTTGGCCCAGGTTCCCTCTTCCTTCCTCGCTTTTCCCAGCCCAGGTTCCCGCCTCCCTCCTCGGCATTCCCCACAGGTCCCGCCATCACCCGCCTCCTCCGCCTCCCTAAGACCCACCAGCCTCACCTTCGACCACTGGCCAGCCGTCTGCGCCTGCGTACTCCCGCGCGGGCTGTACCTCCCAAGTGTCTCCGCGGCTCGGTGTTTCAGGCCGTGGTCTCCGCGCGCGCGCGCGCGCCTTCTCGACATACGGGCTTTTCCGCCCTTGAACTACATTTCCCACAGCCCCTGTGCAGCTTTTGGAAAAGAACTTTGATTCCTGGGTTCTCTCTGGTTATCGCCTGAAACCCTGAAAGTCGTCGCGTTCCAAGTGGCAACCGTCGCGCACGGTGAGGAAGCCCATCGCCCCCACAGTGCTGACAGGGTGTGTGGAGCCCGGGGCTCAAGCCTGTGTATGCGCGTTTGTGGTCGTGACGAAGCCGAGTGCGAGTATGTGCGGTAATGTGGCTGTGACAGGTATGTGATTTGCGTGTGTGTCCCGAATCGGATGCAGGACATTGTGGCTGACCAGTCGGCTGGGATGTGAGGCATGTGACACTGTGGGGTTTGAGACTGCCCATCATAAGATAGTGCCTAGTTGTTACCTAGTGTGATGGAAGAGGCTTTTAATTCTCTGACCGGTACGAGTTTGGTTGTGTAATGAGATAGAGCTTCATGTCTTCAGTTCTGGGTTTAACGTCGGGACTGAGGGGTCTGTTGAAGACTTCTCTGAGAGTATATCTGTGCTTGTGAAGACTGCAATGCCTATGTTAACTCAAGTCGCGCTGCACCGAGGCATGGCCTGAGCTGCCTTGTCAGGGCACCCCCACCTCCAGTGCCTAGCTTCGTGCTTAACACAGTGGGGGGTATCAGTGAAGATGATGTTGCCCATCTAGGGGCCAATTTTAGGTTCTGTCCTTTCTTAGGATTTGTATATGCCTGGGTTCCCTGCAACTTCCTTTTTTCTCCTGCTTTAGAGCCATGGACCCCAGCTGCAGAGAAAAGGTCACCAAAAGGGAGTCAGATATTTGAGTGGTAGTATAAAGGTTACATACAAGCAAAAAAGCACACACCTGTTTTTGGAATGAATTTTAGAATTGGAAGAGTCCCAGGAAGACATTTGGAAGAGTCCTAGGAGTAGGATTCCTTCCTCAGAGGATCTCCCTTGGGAGCTGAGGTCAAGTTCCATGTTTCAGAACCACATCATTCCCAAAGCTGTCTCCCCAGGAAACGTGCTGTGAACTTAGAGAAAGTCTCAGCCTTGGATGTCAGTGACCCTGGCTTTTTCCTTTGATACTAAAAAGGATTAGCAGTACTCCCCATCTCCCTTTTACTTCCGTCTGTGTGTGATAGATGGCAAGAGGCTGTGTGGTGTTGAACTTCTTCCGATTTCACTAGTCTGTGCTCCAAGAAAGGTCTGGTGTCTGATGATTCCCTCCCCTTCCCCTGCAGTGCTCTTCTCTGAGTGAAGAGTGCAGATAAAACATTACTGGGCATATATGAAACCAAGCTCAAGGTTGGGGGTTTTGTTGCCCTTGTTCTCTTTGTTTTTGTTTTTCAGAAAAGTTCTTCTGTGAAATGGTTAGGTTACTATTAGGCAGGGCCTTGTGATGTACTTTGACTAATAGCATGTGGTGGAAGTGATGTTGTAAGACTTTCGAGACAAAGCCTTAGGAGGTCTTGCAGCTTTTGCCCTTTTCCTCTTCCTGCCCTGAGACCACTCAAACTGAAGGTTATGACTAGCTTGCTTAAAGACCAAAGATCACCTGGAGACAGAAACCCAGCTGACATTCAGCAATAGCTGCCAGATATTTCATTGAGACCATATTAGACCATCCAGCCCCCACCAAGCCACTGGCTGCTATCAGATGAGTGGAATTAGTAGAACCGCTCAGCCAAGCCAAGCCAAATTTGCCAACCCCAGAATAATGAGCTAATGAATGTTTTTTGTTTTAAGCCACAAACTTTGGGGATGGTTACATAACAATAGATAACTGAAACAGGTGTTTAACTTTCTAGACTTTTTAAAAATCTATCACTCCATATTGATATAATTGTATTGGTTAACCTGTTTTGTAAAGTGATTTCTCTACTGGTATTATATCTTGAAATTTTTCTATATCCTTAATTACTTCCTACAGCTTTGCATTTGTTTATCTTGGTATTCTTTTACATGGATATTTTATAATTTATTTAACTATTAACTTTGCTGAGCAACTCCTTCTTACTGTCCAGCTCCCATGTCTTCACCAACTTTACATTCCCTTCCAGAACCTTAGCAGGACATGGTTCCTGTCATTTCATGGGTATGTAGACTTAGGAATGTGATATTGACTTCTGCTGAGTGGAATATAGATGACTCAACCCACTTAGAGGAATTTGTTCAAGGGTGTGATACAGGTTCTATATACATTTATTTAACTAATCAACTGAGTCTCCATGATTACAATATCTTTTTCCCCCTTTCCAATTCAAAATCTGCATTGTGGAGCCATCTTACTTCCTTCATTGTGACTTGTTAGGGTACTTAGCTAATTTTCTGAAGGACTGATTTAAGATTCCTGGAGGTAGAAATGGACATCTCTGCTGTGTTTTCTAAAGTGTCATCATCTCGATCCTTCAGATTACTTTAACTTCCTTTTCTGCCTAATCATCAAAGGAACGGTCTGAATTTCTGCATAGCCACATCAGGCCTAAGTCCCATTTCTTCTCCTACATGCAGGGTTTAGTATTAATTAATTTCCAAGGCAGATGTGATTTCCTTGTTGGAGCAATGGCTGGTGGAGAGACTGGCAATAAGAGATCTGAGCCGAGGTAACTGAGGGGCAACCAGCAAGAGGAATCCATTGTGTATTAAAATCCTAGGTTTTGTACTATACCTTGGCTAACTGAATTTAAATTAAAAAAAAATCTTAAGTTTCAAAATTAAGACCTTTAAGGTAGTAGAATCTGAAAGGCTTCACATCTATGAAGAAACTTCAGGCCACTTATAGCCAGAATTCATACCACTACAGAACTCTACTCCATGTTTCATACACATATCTCCTATTATTTCTTCTGCTTTCAAAGAGGGAGGGATTAGCTCCATTTTTTCTGACTGTAAAATTAGTACATTCTTAATTCAGAAATTTAGAAAATACAGAAAAGCTTAAAATAAAGCTCATGTAGAAACAGCTTCTTTGAACATTTTATTCAAAATCATTTCATCTGTTTCTCTGTGAATTAACACATGGATATAGGCATATAGGATTTATTCATTCAAAACAGAATCACACCACAATACTGTTTTGTAATCTACCTTCTTCATCTAACAAAATATAGTGAACAGCTTTTCATGTCATCAAATTACAAACTGTCACAAATGTTTTGACTAAGACATTTCCCTATTGAAGGATATTTAACTTCTTTCTAGCTTTTCCCCATACAGCATTTCACTGCACACTCCTTTTTGTGAACATGTATATCTTAAAGTCTTAAACATTGTTGAGAATGAAGCTTTCAAAGTTAAAATCGACTTACATACCTTCATCAACTGCCCTGCTTAAATTTTCACCAACATACCATAAAGAGTGTCTATTCTACTAATATAGGATATTATCAATCCTTTAAATCTACCTTTAGTGGAAGTTGTGTTTGTTTGCTTAAATTAATTACCTATGCTGAGGTTTCATTTAATGTAATAAAATCTGGGCGTCTGGGACAAAAAACCAGAATCAAAGAGAACTGATTTTGTAGTTAGAGAAATGTGGATTCATATCATAGACCTGCCATTTACTGAGCATATATAATTTCTTTTCCTTCATTTTAAATAAGACTTCTGTACAAAGTAGAACACAGATCTTAAAATCATAGCTTAATGGGGCGCCTGGGTGGCTCAGTCGTTAAGCGTCTGCCTTTGGCTCAGGTCGTGATCCCAGGACCCTGGGATCGAGCCCCACATCGGGCTCCCTGCTCCACGGGGAAGCCTGCTTCTCCCTCTCCTACTCCCCCTGCTTGTGTTCCCTCTCTCGCTATGTCTCTGTCAAATAAATAAATAAAATCTTTAAAAAAAAAATCATAGCTTAATGATTTCTTTTATAAACCCTTACAACCACCATTTGATAAACTCCAACATCCCAGAAGCCTCCCTCATGTCTCTTCCCAATCAATATACCTCTAAGTTAACCATTATTTTGACCTCTATCACAATAATTGAACTTTACAGAACTGCAATCATACAGTATGTACTTTTGCGTCTGGCCTCTTTTAGCCAACATTGTATCCGTAACAGCCACCCATGCTGTATGCAGCAGTAGCTTGTAATTTAACATAGTATTGTATAGTATTATATTGTCTGAATGTGCCATAATTTATTTATCCATTCCCTTGTTGATGGAGTATTTGAGTTTCCAGTTTTTGGCTATTATGAGTAAAGCTACTATGAACACTCTTGTGTCAGTCTCTGGCATGCATATGAAATCAGTTGTTTGTATTATGTACCCAAAAACAGAATTGCTAGATTAGAAAGTAAATGTTTAGATTTAATAAATATTGCAAAGTAGTGTTTGAAAGTGAATGTTCCATTTTATGCTCCCACGTGCTATGTATGAGAATTCCAGTTGCCTCACCCGATCAGCATTATTATCGTCAGTCTTTTGAATTTTAGCCATTCTAATGGGTGTGTAGTAGTACATTTATATTTAATTTGCATTCCCCTTATGACCAGTGATGCTGCCAACATAAATTCCTAAGGATAAGGGTATCCACAGAGCTGGGAATGAACAAAATTGAAATAAGTGAAGTTTCACAATAAAAGAAGTGCATAGCTTACCATACGACCCAGCCAACTGCGATCTTCGCCATTTTTCCCAGAGAAATGAAAACATAGGTTTACACAAACACCTATACGTGAATGTTCATAGTAGATTTGTAATAACCCCAAACTGGAAATAACCCAAATGTCTTTTAACAGGTAAATGGTTAAACAAACTAGGGTTTATCTTTACCATGGAAAAACACTGGCAATAAAAAGTAATGAACCGGGGCGCCTGGGTGGCTCAGTTGGTTAAGCGATTGCCTTCGGCTCAGGGCATGATCCTGGAGTCCCGGGATTGAGTCCCGCATCGGGCTCCCTGCTCAGCAGGGAGTCTGCTTCTCCCTCTGACCCTCCCCCCTCTCATGCTCTCTCTCTCTCTCATTCTCTCTCAAATAAATAAATAAAATCTTAAAAAAAAAAGTAATGAACCATTGAAACTCACAATTTGGGTGGACCTCAAGGGAATAATGCTAACTGAAAACCAATCTCATAAAAGTTATAAACTGTGTGAATCCATTTATGTATCATTCTTAAAATGCAAAACTACAGAGATGGAGAGTAGCTTAGAGGATGCCAGGAATTGGGTGGAGAGGAGGTGGCTGTGACTATAAAAGGGTAGCAAAAGGGATCCTTGGGATAGAACTGTTCTGAATCATGATGGTAGTGGTTGTCACAGGACTCTGCACAAATGATAAAAATGCATAGAACTAAATATACACATAGATACACAAATGGGTGCATGTAAAATGACAAAAGATATAAGTTCTGTGGACTGTATCAATATCAATATCTTGGTCATGATATTGTACTATTATTTTACAAGAAATAACCATTGAGGGAAGCTGGGTGAAGGTTATGTGGGATCTATTATTTCTTACAACTGCATGTAAATCTACAATGATCTCAAAATAAAAAATTAAAATATAAGCACATAGCTGGGACAAGTTTCCTGGTTTGCCATTTGGAAAAAATAGAATTATATCCTTACATTATCATACCACAAGAATAAACTCCAAACAGATTAGGAATGTAAACATTAGAAATGAAACCATATAGGTCTTAGAAGAAAGCATCAGTGAATCCCTCTTTAACCTCGATGTAAGAAAGAACTTTCTTACTATGATTCAGAAAACAGATGCAATAAGAGAAAATATTCAAAGATCTGACTACAAAGATCTGACTACATTAGAAAAAAACATAAAATCAAAAGACCACTTACAAATTGGGAAAAAATATTTGCAAGATGTATCACAAATAAAGGGCTAATATTCCTGTATTAGTTTGCTAGGGCTATCATAACAAAATACCACCAACTGGATGGTTTAAACAACAAAAATTAATTTTCTCATAGTTCTGGAAGCTAAAGTCCAAGATGAAGGTGTTGGCAGGTTTACTTCCTCCTGAGGTCGCTTCTGCTTGGCCTGAAGATGACTGCCTTCTCGCTGTGTCCTCATGTGGTTTTTTCTCTGTATGTATGCATTACACATGTCTCTCTGTATACCCTAATCTCCTCTTCCTCTAAGGACACTCGTTAGATTAGATTAGGGTCCACCCTAACAGCCTCACTTTAACTTAACTCTTTTTTTTTTTTTTTTAAAGATTTTATTTATTTATTTGAGAGAGAGAATGAGAGAGAGCACATGAGGGGGGGAGGGTCAGAGGGAGAAGCAGACTCCCTGCGGAGCAGGGAGCCTGATGTGGGACTCGATCCAGGGACTCCAGGATCATGACCTGAGCTGAAGGCAGTCGCTTAACCAACTGAGCCACCCAGGCGCCCTTAACTTAACTCTTTAAAGGCCCTATCTCCAAATAAAGTCACATTCTAAGGTATGGTGCAAGGGGTTAGGGCCTCAACATTATGAACTGGGAGTAGGGACATAATTCAGTCTGTAAGAATTCCTAATATTAAAAAAAAACACTTCATTTAACAATATATACAAATATTGAATCATTATGTTGTACATCTGAAACTAAGTTATATGTCAATTATACCCCAATTTAAAAAAACTCTTAAAATTGAGGGAAATACCGGGGCGCCTGGGTGGCTCAGTCGTTAAGCGTCTGCCTTCGGCTCAGGTCAGGATCCCAGGGTCCTGGGATCGAGCCCCACATCGGGCTCCCTGCTCAGCGGGAAGCCTGCTTCTCCCTCTCCCACTCCCCCTGCTTGTGTTCCCTCTCTCGCTGTGTCTCTCTCTGTCAAATAAATAAATAAAATCTTTAAAAAAAAAAATTGAAGGAAATACCAACAAATTTGACAGAAAAAATGGCTAAAAGGAACAAACAATTCACAAAAAATATGTAAAAGCACTTAAATGTATGAAAAGAGAAATGGAAATTAAAATGATACTGGCACCATTTCCCACCTGTCAGAATGGCAAAAATTTTAAATATAACAACATATTGTTATTAAGATAGGGTATAATGGGCTGCATGGTGACTTCCAAAAAAGATACGTCTAGGTCCTAACTTAGGAATGTTAATTTGGAAATTAATTCAATTAGATATAATTAAATTAAGGATCTTGAGATGAAGAGTTTATCTTGGATTGTCTGGGTGGACCCTAAATCCAATGACAAGTGTCTTTGTAGGGGTGAGGCAGAGAAAGATTTGACAGAGGAAGGGGAGGCAATGTGACCATGGAGGCAGAAATTGGAGTGATGGGGCCACAGGTCAAGGAATACCTACAGCCACTAGAACGTGGAAGAAGCAAAGAACAGGTCTTCCCTGGAGTCTTTAGAGGGAGTCTGGCTCTGATGACTTCTTGATTTTGGACTTCTGGCCCCAGAACTATGAGAGAAAATAATTGTTTGTGATGATTTGTTACAGCAGCCACAGAAAACTAATACAGAGGGGATTAGGCAGTATTATATATTGCTGGTACAAGCCTTATAGTGGGGCATATAACAGTATGTTTAAAAACTATCCACATTAAAAAAAAAACACAAATATCTACATTTGACCCTGAACAATACAGGGGTTACGGATGCTTATCCTCTGTGCAGCTGAAAATCATGTGTAACTTTTGACTCCCCCCAAAACTTAACTACTAATAGCCTACTGTTGAGTGGAATCCTTACCAATAACAATAGTTACTGCCTATATGTGGACCTGCGCAGTTCAAACCACGGCTATTCAAGTATATATTTACCAGACATTCAATATTAGGAATTTACTCTGAAGATACACTTCCATCTTTTAAAAAATGGAAGTTTTTTACATTACAAGCGATGCTCTAGACCTTTACTTGTTGGCATGGAAAAATGTTCACTAGTGTTAGGTAAGAAAGGTAGGTTTCACAATAGCCATGTGTAGCCAATTCTGTTTTTGAAAGGAAAGTCTACATATACAGGGAGGGTAAAGGGATTTACAATAAATGTTCATAGTAGACTATTGTTATTTTAGGATTCCCTGTTTTCTGAATTTTAATGCTCTGTATTTATTTCTTTTACATTCACAAAATAATTATAGAAGTAGCTACAGACACAGAATGGGGATGATGGTGATGTATCTTTGAGAATTCAGGCTAAAGAAAGCTGCTCAAACATCTTAAAGTTCTAGCTTTCCATATCAGCTGAGCTTTTAACTATAATGGCTTCCCTTTTCCTGGAGCCTGTTTACTCATTGGTTTCTCTACCATTCAGGGCTGTCTCCGTTCCTCTGATAAGGAAATCACACCTGGCTGAGAGATATAAACTCCTATATATAGGAAATGAAATGGGACTTGGGTCTGCTGAGGTGCTGCCAATCAGGGAAAAAGGGCCAGAGGAAGATGAAATCACCTTAGATCTCAAGAAAATGAAGCCTCAGTAAAAACAAAATGCAGTTGTTTCCAGTTATACAAATGCCAAATCAGTTATTCTTTTTTTTTTAAAAATATTTAATTTATTTATTTGATAGAGAGAGACACAGCAAGAGAGGGAACACAAGCAGGGGGATGGGAGAGGGAGAAGCAGGCTTCCCACTGAGCAGGGAGCCCGATGCGGGACTCAATCCCGGGACTCCAGGATCATGACCGGAGCCGAAGGCAGTCGCCTAACCAACTGAGCCACCCAGGCGCCCTATAGCTCAGCATATTCTAAATATAGTTGGCTATGAATGGTTTGTCTTATGTCCCTTCTAACAGTTTGTTTCCAAGCATACCTAGGGGTTTCTGCCTAGAGAAGAGCTAAGAGGCTCAAACCCTGGTCTAGTTGTTTTATGTCTTTTGATGGAAGAATTTATTTCACTTCTGAAATATTAGCCATAATGCCCTGCAACCAGTCAGAGAATCACCTTGCTCCACTAGTTTCCCTTTGGACCCAACATCAAGGGAGTCAAAACTGTAGGGCATAAACTTGACTAGGGAAAATTCACATTCAAGAGTTCCTGTGAATTAACGATAATTTGGACATGCTGCTATAGTTAGGATTCTTTCTTGTCAACTCCCATGGTTTATCATTGCACTTCTCCAGAGGTCTTTGTTATGTTCTACCTTTGACCTACTTTTATTTCCCCTGTTGGATTATGAACAGCATAAAGGTAGCAATTATATCTTATTCATCTGTGTTTCATCCTAATACATAGGCACAACTTCTGGTACACTGTAGGCATGTCTAATGTCTTATATAGAAATCCCACTTCTGGATACTTAGGAAGAATTAAAAATAAACAAGTATTACAAAGATGTTCACTGAAGAATTCCTGATAATAGGGGCACCTAGGTGGCTCAGTTGGTTGGGTGTCTGCCTTTGGCTCAGGTCATTATCCCAGTGTCCTGGGATTGAGCTTTGAGTTGGACTCTCCACTCTGCGGGGAGTCTGCGTCTCTCTCTCCCCCCTTGCCCCCCCCCCCCCTCGTGTGTGTGCTCTCTCTCTCTCAAATGAATAATTTAAAAAAGAATTCTTGATAGTAATTAGTAAAAAAAAAAGGTTTCAGAATAAACAATGTGTTAAATAAGATATGATAGACCACACTATAACCACTATGATTTTGGCCTCAATTTAATTGTCAAAGAGAGATACTCATCAGGAATGGCTTAGTGAAATACAGCAGAAGGTATAGAGTTGGAAAATAGTAGAATCTGGTAGTTAAATAAAGATTGAGGACTTTGGAACTCAAGTTCTAGTTTCATCTCTCAGGAACTCTGTGACATTTCACAACTTATTTCAGCCCTTGATGCCTCACTTGCCTAAGCAGTTTACTGAGAATGGTAATACCTCCCTCACAGGGTTCTCATGAGGATTAAATTAGACAATACATGTCCTTATAATAGTGTATTAGAGTTCTCCAGAGAAACAGAAACAACAGGATGTATGTGTGTGTCTGTGTGTGTGTATTGAGTTAAGAAAGAGATTTTAAGGAATTGGCTCATAAGATTGTAGAAGCCTGTTAAGTCTGAAATCTATAGGTCAGGTCAGCAGGTTGGACACCCAGCTGCCGTTTGAGTCCAAAAGCTGCCTGCTGGCAGAGTTCCTTTCCGCTCTGGGAGAGAGCAGTCTTTAGTCTATCAAGGCCTTCAACAAATTTATTAGATCTCTCACAAGATCTCCCAATCATACTCAATTAAAACTCACATATATCAACCTCAACGTCACAATGTTTAATCACCTGCTCTTGCACTGTCATACAATTCATTCAGAGACTTGGGTACAGTCACAAACCACTTTCCGATACTTTGTATATTTCACTCAACACCTTGGACAATATCAAATGCAAACCAACTCATACACGTGACCAAGAATCAGACCCAGAAACACAACCACTTGTTCTCATAGATAAATTTCTTCATATGACACTTTGAGATAGGGTTTCTGTACTTTTAGCAAGGTTAAAAATCTTTAGATTTGCCTCTTCTGGCAGATAATCTGTACTAGTTTCCACCCCTCTCAGTCAATTCTGGTTTCTCGCACACGCTTAGACCCCACAATGTCGCTTCACGCCTCTTGCCCGCATACAGGTAAGGCTCAGGATCAGCTCTGCGTGGCCCAGGTATCTGTTTCATCCATCAGGGTCCATCAGGGAGACCAGCCTCCTCCCTTCTCGCGATGGACACCTACCACAGCCAACCGCTCCTGCTAGTCATACGTAGACCCAACACAAACAGCCTCCCACAAAACTTTACAAACTCACTGCCCGCATAGTCACGCCACCTACAAGCATGCGTAATCAATCACAGGTCTCAAATGGCTCCTCACTCCTAAGCCACGTTATATTACACCACTTCACAATCACTGCGCGTGGCCCCACACAGGTATACATCACGACCACTATTTCAAACGGTCTCAGAAACGTCTCACAAACTAATTTCCTCATTCAGGACACACTCAGTCGGTGTAACATATACATCCTCTCCCTCTCGATCAAACTCACCCTCGGCCACTCGCACCTTCGGACTCAGAAAACACATCTCCCATAGCCACCTTACAGACGAAGGCCGGATCCCTCCGCATCGGACAACAATTCCCTCAAACCACAGCACGTGCGCGTCCACCTTGAGAGGCAGGGACAGCCACGGTGCCAGGCTTGGGGAAATCCGCCCTCAGAGGAATCCGAGGACCCGGATTCAGACCCAATATTCGGGTCTGAGCCTTCGAAAGGGAGAGGTGGTAGCGTCACTCCAGGCCCGATGAAACTGCGCAGGTGCATCCCGAAACCCGGCAGAAGATTTACCACTTTCAACTCCCCGGCGCTTTCCTTTTGGACTACGTTTCCCAGAGGACACAGCGGTTCAAAGCTATTTCCGGTAGGAACGTTGGCTGACTGGTCGGCCGCAGAGGCAGGTGAGGGCTTTTTACTCGACCAGCGGAGTGTGCAAGGCTAGGCGTGCGGCCTCACCTGGAATGCAAATCAGAATTTGGACCAGAGCCCTTCCTGAGGATGCTGAAGGTAAGGACTCCTGGAACTCAAGGCCTGGGCAAGAGGAGTGTCTGGAGTGTTAGGCCTCCAAAGCGCAGGAGCTGCTCTAGGAGGATAGATTGGGTTGTTGTGAGTGCTTGAAGGAAACTATGAGTTTGTCTCCGGACTAAGGATATTTGGCTGTTAGTTGTGAGAGCGACTGGGTTCGGATCGTGCTTTTGTGACAGTGTAATTGTCTGCGTGGCCATTTGTGTGAATGGAGTTTGTATGTGGTTGTGACCATGATTGCAGGTGGCTATTTGTGTGAGCCTCAGATACTTGCATGAAAGAAAAAAAGCACAATTACGCAAAGCGTTACACCCAGGCTCACGTAATCAGGCAGTTAGGGAGACATTCCGGTTTTCAAATGTAGATTCATACAACACAAAGCCAAAAAGACATAATACAACTCACGTTTATCATCATCCCACTACTCCAGACACAGACACATATATATAGTAAAACAAAAACAACCACTCCCCAACCACAAACTGCCCTTATGCCTACTTAGCCGTCATCCCCAACAGTTATCTGAAGGGCTCAAACACATCACCAAGTGTCATAGAATCATAGTTACCATGGTCACAAACAATCTGTACTCCACATCACACACAAGGTCACACAAAGTTTGAGCTTCAAGAAAGGCCTGGTTGGGGGCACCTGGCTGGCTCAGTCAGTAGAGCACGGGATTCTTTTTTGTTTTTGTTTTTTTGTTAAAGATTTTTTTAGCATGGGATTCTTGATCTTGGGCTTGTGATTTCAGCTCCACATTGGGTTTAGAGATTACTTAGGAAAGGCCTGGTGTCTCGTAGTTCTTATCTACCTCACTACTTCTGCCATTCCCCTTAGAAACACCTAGGGTAGGAGGAAAGAATGGCACTGTTGCACTTCCAAAATCAGTGTCTGAGATGATTAGGTGCTGCTACTTACCAAAATGTTCATATAAACTTTTAAAATTCTTTTGTTATATTACTTTATTTAAAGTAAAAGTTACCTATAATTCTTCAACCACTCTAAACATTTTTAAAAAGATTTATTTATTTATTTATTTATTTATTTGACAGAGAGAAAGAAAGGGAGCATGTGAGCAGGGAGAGGAACGGAGAGGGACAAGCCACCCCACATGGGGCTTGATCCCACTGAGATCATGACCTGAGCCGAAACCAAGAGTGAGATGAATAACCGCCTGAGCCACCCAGGCGCCCCATCTTTGAACATTTTATTACAAGTGCTTTCACCCTCCTTATATGCATACATATATGCTTATGTATATGTGTGTTTTCCCTGAAAGATTAGACCACAATACACATTGTTTTGTAATTCTTTATTACAGGATATTTAGGTCTTTTGTATGTATTCAGGAATAAATTTCAGAAGATTTTCCAGGATGCTTCCAGGTGTGCTTTCTCACCAATACTTCGAATTAAAGTCTCAAGTATTTATTTCGGTTTGGAAATTTTTTTTAATAGAGAGAGAATGCATGTCCATGTGCGTGCGGAGGTGGGGGGACAGAGGGAGAGAGAGAGAATCTTAAGCAGCCTACAGGCTCAGTGCAGAGCCTGACACAGGCTGGACCTCGTGACCTGAGCTGAAATCAAGAGTCCATCGCTTAACTGACTGTGCCACCCAGGCCCCTCTGGCCTGGAAATTTTTGTTTTGTTTATTTCTTCTTTTTTGTCTGTGTTCCATCAGTCTCTATTTTTAAAATTCCTGTGAGTCGGGGCACCTGAGTGGCTCAGTCGTTAAGCGTCTGCCTTTGGCTCAGGTCATGATCTCAGGGTCCTGGGATCGAGCCCTGCATCGGGCTCCCTGCTCCGCGGGAAGCCTGCTTCTCCCTCTTCCCCCTGCTTGTGTTCCCTCTCTCGCTGTCTCTCTCTCTCTCAAATAAATAAGTAAAATCTTTGAAAAAAAAAAATTAAAAAAAAAAAATTCCTGTGAGTCATGCATTAGGGCTTTTGGGTTGTTTTCTATTTCTCTAATCTTTTTGTAATGTCCATTTCCTTTTCTTTTTCCTCTTAATTCACTGAAGATCTTGTCCAGATAGGTCTGAACAGGTTGGTTGTGTTCATTTTATCATAGGGTTGGGACACTGGTCCCAGTCTTTCTGGGACCTGGGCCCAGTCTTTCTTGACTCCATTCTACTATACCTGGCTTCCCTTCTTGTTTTGAGTAAGGTTGGGATTTGTCCAATTTCCCTCTAATCTTTCATGTATGTGTGTATGGAGATTGGGCATAGGAGACGTGCAAGGGGAAGAAAAATGTCATTCTGTATTAGCAAGTTGGTAGCTAAGAAGCAAGATCATCTCATGTCTTTTTTTTAAACCCCTCTCATCCAGCAATATTTTCTTTGGACTGTGAGTTTCTTCTAAAGTGGAACTAAGAAGAGGACTAATACATTGAATTCTAAAAAAAAAAACCATGGCCCATGTAAGTTGATTTTTTTGTTCCTAATGTCCTTTTTTTTCTGTAGTCCTATGAATATTTGCATTCTTTATCCTGATATTGTTGCCTGATTGAATATCATACAATAACTTACTAGTGAGTAAGTGTTAGTTTCAAAACTTCAGGGTCTTCCTCCTCTCCTTTCTAACCAGTGTTCTTATAATCATTCAATAAATAATTTTTCATTTCTCATATGCTCAGACTTCTGCCAGGAGAAGGAGAGAACAGAAATAGTATTCTTTTGAAAAGGGAAATACTGATGTTTCTCTTGTCAGAACTTTGGTTTGATGAGGTGATTTAACAAATATTACTTCTAGGTAACTACAAATAAATCAGTGGGGGAAAAAAATCGGACACATACAAATCATCCCTTGTGAAACTTAACTTGTAGTGACAGAGACAAAAAATAAATTTATATAATACCAGACTTAAGATTTAAGACCCACAGATATATATGCACGTATATGTATAAACAAATGAACAAAACAATTACAAGATAAAACTAAGAGCAAAAAATAAATATATGTCCTATCAATAAATATATATGAATTTTAACTCAGAAAAAGGCTTTTAGATTGAGTCTCAAAGAAAAACTCAACTCTCTGTATTTAAGAGACTCTGAGACACTTACGTGACTTAGAAAGTTTAATGAAAGGATGGATAAATTATAACAAACAAATGGAAACTAAAAACACCAAAATTCAGGACACATCATACCACTAAACATGGCAAAGAAGGACACTATATAATTCTAAGGTATACATTTCAAAATGAAGATAACATAGTTATAAATGCACATGTATCAAATATCACATTTCCGTGAGCAGATAGGAAAGCAGATAGAAGAAGAAAGCAGTAGAGGACACTAATTAATCCTTTCAGTCAAAGTCAGGCCAAGTGGACAAATTTAGTAAGGATGAAACACTCTATCAAATCTACCTAATTGATATATATTCAGTTCTGTATCCTAGTAATAATAATTATACATTCTTTTCAAGTGTTCATAGATCATTCAGGAAAAATAACAAAATATTAGGCTACAATTAAGTCCAAGTAAGTAGAAATGATAAACGATATCCTCTGAACACAATGAAATACAGCAAGGATTTAATAACAAAATCAGAAAAATAAAGTTACTCTTACCAACAATTTGTAAAATCTGTCTCAATAATTGTTCCTGGATCAAAGAAGAAATATAATCTAAAAGTAAAGACTTTCTGGTACTCTGTGATAGCACTATATTTTGGAACCCATGGGATTTTGTTAAAGTAAGACTCTAAGGGCAAAGTTACAGTTTTTTTTTTTTTTTTTAAGATTTTATTTATTTATTTGAGAGAGAAGGAATGAGAGAGAGCACATGAGAGGGGGGAGGGTCAGAGGGAGAAGCAGACTCCCTGCCGAGCAGAGAGCCCAATGCGGGACTCGATCCAGGGACTCCAGGATCATGACCTGAGCTGAAGGCAGTCGCTTAACCAACTGAGCCACCCAGGCGCCCCAAAGTTACAGTTTTAATGCTTCTAACAAAAATAATGAAAATACATAAGTTGAAAGGAAGTAAAAGGAAATATGGAAGGAATTTATAAAGATAAAAATTCTATGTGTTAGAAAAACAGGAAAAACTTATCATTAATAAGATAAGACAAATCTCAAATTAGGAAAGAGAAAGTGCAATATAAAAATTTAAAAAGGAGAAAATCCACAGAAACAAAGGAATCAAAAGAATCTTGAAAAAATACTTTATTGGATTATTTGCAAATATATTTTATTTATCCACATATATACCATTTTTAATTGCTCTTGCTTCTTGAGATCTGAATTTCTGTTTGGTATCATTTCTTTTTAGCTTGAAGAACTTCCTTCAGCATTTCCCATGGTTTGTCTCTTTTGATGATAAATACTCTCAGCTTTCTTAACATAGAAATGTCTTTATTTCACCTTAATTTATAAAATAAGTCAGGAAATACATCTTCTTCTATTTTCTGGAAGAATTTATTGAATTGTAGTATTTCTTCCTTAATTGTCTGATAGAATTCAACAACATAGGGATCTGTGGTAAGCACAATAATCACCCCCAGATATGTCTACTTGCTTATCCTGGAACCTGTGAATATGGTACCTTATGTGGCAAAAGGGAATTTGCAGATGTTATTAAATTAACGATTTTGAGATAGGGAGGTTATTTTTTATTATCTGAAGAATCAGGATCAGAGGGAGATGTGAGAATGTCATGTGTATACTCCTGTTAGAGAACTGCAATGTTACTGGCTTTGAAGATGGAGGAAGGGGGCCATGACCCATGTAAGTGACCTCTAGAAGCTAGTCAAGGCAAGGAAAAGGCAAGGAAATAGACTCTTTCCTAAAGCCACCAGAAAGGTACAGAGCCCTGCTGATGCCTGGATTTAGTCTAGTGAAACCCTTGTTGGACTTCTAACGTACAGAACTGTAAGATAATAAATTTGTTGTTTTAAGGTACTATATTTGTTACAGCAGCAATAGAAAGTGAATATACCATCTGAATTTGGAGTTTTTTTCATGGGGAGACTTTAATTTCTTTAATTAATATAGGGCTTGGGGGGCTTTTTTTTTCTTTTCTTTTTTTAAAGATTTTATTTGAGAGAGGGAGAGAGTGTGAGCACAAGCGGGGGGGAGGAGCAGAGGGAGAAGCAGACTCCCTGCTGAGCAGGGAGCCCAATGCGGGGCTTGATCCCAGGACCCTGGGACCATGACCTGGGCCGGCCAAAAGCAGACGCTCAACCTACTGAGCCACCCAGGCACCCTGGTTTTATTTCTTCTTGAATCAGTTTAGTAATTTGTGTCTTTCAAGAAATTTATTTATTTCCATTTAGATGTCAAATTTATTAGCATAAAGTTGTTTATAATATTGCCTTATTATCCTTTTAATGCCTGTCAGATCTATAGTAATGCCTCCCCCTTAATTCCTGATGTTAATAATTTGTCTTTTTTTCTTGATCAGTATACTAGCAATTTATCAGTTTTATTGATCTTTTCAAAGGCTAGCTTTTAGTTTTACTGATTTTTCTCTCCAGTTTGCCCTTTCTTTTTTTTTTTTCTTTTTTTTTTTAAAGATTTTATTTATTTATTTGCGAGAGAGAACGAGAGACAGAGAGCACGAGAGGGAGGAGGGTCAGAGGGAGAAGCAGACCCCCCGCGGAGCAGGGAGCCCGATGCGGGACTCGATCCCGGGACTCCAGGATCATGACCTGAGCCGAAGGCAGTCGCTTAACCGACTGAGCCACCCAGGCGCCCGAGTTTGCCCTTTCTTTGATTGCTACTTTCGATTACTGATTTTATTCTTTCCTTTTTTCTGCATAATTTTCTCTTCCTTTTGAGTTCAAAATTCCCTTTTTTCTTTTACCCATGGGCTACTTAGAAGAGTGTTCTTTAACATATAAATTTTGGGGGACTTTTTCAGATCTTTCTGAGAATTCATTTTTAATTTATTTAGTTCATAATTTAATTCTGTTGTGGTCAGAGAACATACTCTGTAACATCAGTCCTTTTAAATTTATTGGGACTTGTTTTATGGCCCAAAATGTGGACTATCTTGGTTAATTCTCAATGTGCAGTTGAAAAAAAAAAAAAGCAGTGTTATACTATTGTTGGATAGAGTATTTATCCCCTAGGTCAAGTGTTTTGTGATAGTACTCAACTCTTCTCTATCTTTTCTGATTTTTTTTGTCACTTGGTCTATCAGTTACTGAAAGAGGACTTTTGAAACCTACAAATACAGCTGTTGATTTGTCTCTTACAATTCCGTCAGTTTTGCTTTATGTTTTGAAATTCTGTTAGTAGGTGCATGCATATTTAGGATTACTATGTCCTTTTTTTTTTTTTAAGTTTATTTATTTTTAAGTGATCTCTACACTGAGTGTGGGGCTTGAACTCACAACCCTGAGATCAAGAGTTGCATGCTCTTCTGACTGAGCCCAGGTGGCCCAAGATTCCTATATCCTCTTGATGAATTGACGCCTTTATTATGAAATGTTCCTTTGGTAATATTCTTTTTCCTGCGTTCTATGTATTAATATAACTGCTTCAGCTTTCTTTTATTGTTATTTCATGGCATATCTTTCTCTAGCCTTTTATTTTAACTTAAGTGTATCTCATATAACAGCATATAGTTTGGTCTTCCTTTTTTTTTTTTTTAAGATTTTTTATTTATTTGTGAGACAGAGAATGAGAGACAGAGAGCATGAGAGGGAGGAGGGTCAGAGGGAGAAGCAGACTCCCTGCTGAGCAGGGAGCCCGATGTGGGACTCGATCCTGGAACTCCAGGATCATGACCTGAGCCAAAGGCAGTCACTTAACCAACTGAGCCACCCAGGCGCCCGGTCTTACTTTTTTATCCAGTCTGATAATCACCGCCTTTGAGTATCTAGACCAGGGGCTAGCAATCTGTGGTATGCTGACCAAATCCAGCCCACAGCCTCAAGCTAAGAATGATTTTGCGTTTCTGAAGGGTTATAAATAAAGAAGAATATGTGATAGGGACCATATGTGACTCATAGAGCCTAAAATATTTACTATCTGAACCTTTTCAGAAAAAGTTTGCTGACTTCTCCACGGACTGTTTAAAATGAATGTAATTATTAGGTTTAATCTATTATCTTGTCATCTAGTCTTACTTTTATCCCCTATTTTCCTGCCTTCTCTTGGACGAGTTTTATATTTGCTTAGTATTCCATGTATCTTCACTACTTTTTAGAATTCCATTTATCTCCACTATAGGATTATTAGCTATACTATATTTTTACTGTTTTATTGTTTTAGGGGTTGTTCTAAGGTTTCCAGTATGCTTTTAAAAAGAGCTTATTACAGTCTTATAGTAATTATACAACTTCACAAATAATGCAAAAATCTTACAACTAGATACTTACATTTTCCCTTCACATCTTTTTATTCTGTTGTTCTCATATATTTTATTTCTAAATGCATTAAAACCACAAAGCTTTCTCCTCTTTAGATGGTCAATTATATTTTAAAGAAATTATGAAATGAAAATGGTATCTTTTCTATTTATCCCCAAATTTATTATTTATAGTACTCTTCATTCCTCTATGGATAGAAGTTTTTACCTAGTATCAATTTTTTGTCCCCCTGAAGAGCTTGCTTTAACATTTTTTGTAGCACAGGTCTTTTGGTGAAGAATCCTCTCAGGTTTTGTTTCTTTCAAAAAAACAATCCAAATAAAACCAAACCCACCAAAGCTTTATTTCCCTATCATTCTGAAAGATTTCAGTTGGATATAGAATTATAGGTTGACAGCTTTCTTTCGGCATTTTAAAGATACTGTTTTGTTGGGCGCCTGGGTGGCTCAGTTGGTTAAGTGACTGCCTTCAACTCGGGTCATGATCCCGGGGTCCTGGGATCGAGTCCCACATCGGGCTCCCTGCTCTGCGGGGAGCCTGCTTCTCCCTCTCCCACTCCCCCTGCTTGTGTTCCCTCTCTCGCTCTGTCTCTCTCTGTCAAATAAATAAATAAAATCTTTAAAAAAAAAAAAAAGATACTGTTTTGTCATCTTGCCTCCATTGTTGTTAATGGGAATTAATCTTTGATTCCTATTGTTGTTCCCCTATGCATAGTGTGTCTTTTGTAGGAAAAGGAGTCTGGTTGCTTTTAAGATTTTTTTTTCCTTATCCTTGGTGTTGAGTAGGTTGATTATAAGTATGATCATAGGTATAGTATTCTTTGTTTGTTTGTTTTTTAAGTTTTATTTATTTAAGTAATCTCTACACCTAATGTGGGGTTTGAACTCACAACTCTGAGATCAAGAGTCCCACATTTTTCCAACTGAGCCAGCCAGGCGCCCCTAGCATTCTTTGTTTCATGTTACTTGGGATTCATTGAGCTTCTTGAATCTATGGGTTGCTTTTTTAAAAATGAAATTTGGAAAATATTTTGCCCATTGGTTCTAAGGATTTTTTTTGCCTTGTTTTTCTCTTTTGAATCTCCAGTTACATGTATGTTGGACTGCTGGTGTCTCATAGATCATTATGGCTCTTTTTTTTTCCCCCCAGTCTTTTTTCAGTCTGGATCCTCAGTGGGTGATTCCTATTGAATTGTCCTGAAGTTTACTGATCTTTTCTTCTATTGTGTTTAATCTGCTGCAGATTCTTCCAGTGAATTTTTTATTTCTTGATTTTAGGATTTGCCTGTGGTTCTTTTTTAAAGTACCTAAATTTTTCAAATCTTTGTTTGCTAATCTGAACATCTGAATTATTTACTGGTGTTTCTATTAAGTGATTTTTTTTTTTTTAAGATTTTATTTATTTATATGACAGAGAGAGACAGCGAGAACAGGAACACAAGCAGGGAGAGCGGGAGAGGGAGAAGCAGGCTTCCCGCTGAGCAGGGAGCCTGATGCGGGTCTCGATCCCAGGACCCTGGGATCATGACCTGAGCCGAAGGCAGACGCTTAACGACTGAGCCACCCAGGCGCCCCTCTATTAAGTGATTTTTCTCTTGAGTATGGGTCATATTTTCTTCTTCTTCTTTTTTTTTTTGCATTTCTAGTAATCTTTTACTAGTAATCATTTCTAATAATTTTTTATTGTACACTCAACATTGTATATTATATATTGTTGACTCTGACTCTGGATCTTGTTAATCCCCTCTTAGAAGAGGTTAGCTCTACCAGTAATTCATATAATTATACATAATATAAAGCATGGTACTTAAAACATCATGGTACTGGTGTATAAATAGATCAAGGGACTAGAATAGAAAAATTTAGAAATACACCTGCATATGGTAATTGAATATCAGTAAAAGTGATATCTCAAAACAGCAAGCTAAAGATAGACTTTTTTTATTGAGATATAATTGGCATGTAACATTGTGTTAGTTTTGGGTGCACAACATTGGGTGGTTTGGTGTATGTATATGTTATAAAATGATCACCACAGTAAATCTAGTTAATATCCATTACCACACATAGTTACAAGTTTTTTTCTTGTGATGAAAACTTTTCAGATCTAGTCTTTTAGCAACTTTCAGATATACAATATTAATGGCTATAGTTACCATACCTTTTGACCAGCTTCATCCATTTCACCCCCTCATCTCTGACAACCACCAATCTGTTCTCTGCATCTATGAGTTTGATTTTTGTTTTCTGTTTTTAGATTTCACATATAAGTGGCATTTGTTTTTCTCTGTCTGACTTATTTCACCTATTATAATGCCATCAGGGTCCATCCAAGTTATTGGAAACGGTAGGATTTCCTTTTTTTTTTTTTTTTTTAAGATTTTATTTTTATTTATTAGAGAGCACAAGCAAGGGGCGGGGCAGAAGGAGAGGGAGAAGCGGACTCCCTGCTGAGGATCCTGAGATCATGACCTGAGCTGAAGTCAGATGCTTAACTAACTGAGCCACCCAAGCGCCACCCCCCCTTTTTTAAAGTAGGTTCTACACCAAGTGTGGAGCCCAACACCGGGCTTGAACTTAGGACCCTGAGATCAAGACCTGAGCTGGGATCAAGAGTTGGACACTTAACCAACTGAGCCACCCAGGTGCCTCTCCTTTTTTTTTTTTTTTTAATGGCTGAATAATATTCTTGTGTATGTGTGTGTGTGTATCACATTTTCTGTATCTATTCATCCATTGGAGGACACTGGGATTTTTTTCCTACATGTTGCCTATTATAAATGATGCTGCAGTGGACATGGAGGTCCCAATAGCTTTCCAAGTAGATTTTTTCATTTCTTTTGGGTAAGTACCCAGAAATGGAATTGCTGGATCATATGATAATTCTATTTTTAATTTTTTTGAGGAATCTTCATATTGTTTTCTGTAGTAGGTTCACCAATTAACATTTCTCACCAATAGTACACGAGGGTTCCCCTTTCTCCACATCCTTGCCAGCACTTGCTATGTCTTGTCTTTTTGATAATAGCCATTCTGAGTGTGAGGCAATATCTCATTATGGTTTTGATTTGCATTTCCCTGATGATTGGTGATTTTGAACATGTTTTCATGTACCTGTTGGCCATTTTTATGTCTTTTTTGGAGAAATGTCTACTCAGATCCTCTGCCCATTTTTAATTCAGATTATTTGGGGTTTTTTGCTATTGAGTTTTATGAGTTCTTTATGTTTTGATTATTAAACCCTTATCAGATACATGATTTACAAAATTTTTCTCCCATGTAGGTTGCCTTTTCATTTTGTTGATGATTTCCTTTGCTGTGCAGATTTTTAGTTTAATGTAGTCCCATTTGTTTATTTTTGCTTTTGTTGCCTTTGCTGTTTTGGTATCAAATCCAAAAAGTCATTGCCAAGTACCTTTACCACCTATGATTTCCTCTAGAATTTTATACTTTTAGGTTTTATATTCAAGTCTTTAATCCATTTTGAGTTGATTTTTATGTATGGTATAAGATAGTGATACAGTCTACTTCTTTTTCATGTGGCTGTCCACTGTTCCCAACATCATTTATTGAAGAGACTGTCTTTTCCCCATTGTATATTCTTGGCTCCTTTGTCATAAATTAATTGACCATATATGTGTGGGTTTCCTATTCTGTTTCACTGATCTATGTGTCTGTTTTTATGCCAGTACCATACTGTTTTGATTACTATAGCTTTGTAATGTGGTTTGAAACAAGAACATGTGATGTCTCCAGTTTTGTTCCTTTTTCTCAAGATTGCTTTGGTATTTGAGGTCTTTGATGGTTTCATAGAAATTTTAGGATTATTTGTTGTATTTCTGTGAAAAATTCCATTGGGAATCGAAGGATTACATTGAATCTGTAGATTGCTTTGAGTAGTATGGACATTTTACCAATGTTAATTCTTCCATACCTTAAGCATGGGATATCTTTTCATTTACTTCTGTCTTTCTTTCATCAGCATGTTACAGTTTTCAGTATACAATTCTTTTCCCTTCTTGGTTAAAGATAGACTAGGTAGCCATTTTGGAAAATAAAGCCCAATCTGTATTTCATCTACCATATAGAATAAACTCCAATTAAATTGAATGATTTAATTTTTTAAAATGCAATCATAATATTACTAGACTAAAACATGAGAGTATTCCTTCATAACTTTGATGTTTGGAAGGACTTTCTAACTAGGATTCAAAATTTTAGGAACTAAAAGAGAAAGTATTAACAAATTTGATTACATAAAAATAAAAAACTTCTACATGGCAAGAAACACTGGTAAGAAAAGTCAGAAGAGAAATGTCAAAATGGGGAAAGTATTTACAATTCATATACAGGCACTGAACTTATCATCTAATTTGTAAAGACTAAGAAATTTAAAAAAGAGACCAATGGCCCAGTAGGAAAAGAGTCAAAGGACATGAACAGAAATTTCACAGAAAAAGAAATATAAAAGACCCCCAAAAAGAAAAATACTCAACTCATAATTCAAGAAATACCATTTAAAATTCTACTGACATATAATTTCTTTATCATACTAAATTGATAAAAACAAAATGTTTTGACAAAATACTTTGCTGCCTTGGCTGTGAGGAAATGGGTACTCTCATATATTGCTGGTGTCTGACAAAATGGTCCAGCTGCTATAGTGGGAAACTTGACAGCATCTACCAGAATTACAAATGCATTTTCCATTTGACCTAGCAATCTGATTTCTGAGACTTTCTGGTACAGATATACCTGTATGTATACAAAATGACATATTTACAGGAATATTCATTGCACTATTGTTTGTTAGAGCAAAAGATTGGAAACAACCAAGTATCCATCTAGAGATGTCTGGTTAAATAAACTATGATAAATGCCAAAAATGGACTATATGTACCTATAGAAAAATAAGGAAACCATTAACTTTAGAATTTAAAAATCAAGTACAGAACAGTGTATATATTATAGTATGTTACCTTCTGTGTAAAAGTGTAGAAAATAATATATATATATTTGTGTTTGCTTAAAAACATTGCAAAGATATCAAAGAAACTTACAAAATTGCTCATCTGTAAGGGGTTAGGAGGTGGGAGACAAAATGGAAAGGACAAGGTGGGCGTAAGACATCTGAATGTTTATTTAAGAAAGGGAAACAAAATATAAAAATAAAAACTCGTCATTAAGGTTGGTGATTTTCTCTAATCATATTCAGTTACATAGATACAGTGATAGAGTAGGAAGAGAGATTTATCTAGGATTCAGGCTTTGCTTATTAGCAAATATGAAAAGGAAGTTCACATCAGGCTCATTATGAAGTTGGATGATTAGCTGAATATAGACTTTAAGTTGGGTAAGAAGGGGAGAAGAGGTATGAGTGTGGTGAGTGACAATGTAAAGGTGTCCAGAGAGAAAGACAGCTGATATTTTGGAGATGTTGAAGTTACTATTAATGATGATGTCTAGGATAGTGATACAAAGAGTGAACTAGAGTGGAAGACAAGCTCATTGGAGAGGAGGTGAGGAAATTGGGAGGCCAGGATGATAGATGGAATACTTATATAGATATTTGAAATCACTGAGAATTAAGATAGGAGTAGTATTGGAGATGGTAGCACTGAGCCAGGAGCTAAAATTCCTGAGGGAAGAAAATCTGCATGTTATCACATCACTGCAATAGGTAGAAATAATGCATGTATAGTCTGATGAAATGATGACATTATATTTTAGAGAAGGAGGGACAGTTGCTGGCACCAGCAATGAGGAGAAGAGAGGACGGAGTGAGATTGAGGAAAGAGTAAGATTGTAGGAGAAAAACCAGCCACCCAGTTGAGATGTCCTCACAGGAAATGGTGTTGTCAGGGGAAAATGGTTAATTGAATCACACATGGGAAATCTTTGAACTTTTCCACAATTTTGACTTTTCCAGATAGACATTATGGGAATTGGTGTAGGGTGTTCTCACTGGGTGGAGAGACATTTTTTATAATCCAGCTTCAGAAGTCACATAGTTATTTCTGCTATACTTTATAAGTTGAGTAAGTCACAACTGTTTTCCCAGGATCAGGTTCAAGGGCAGAGGACATAGACCTTATACCAGTAGTGTGGGAGCATGTCAAGGTTACACTGAAGAAGAGCATATGGGATGGGAGTTGTTGTTCTATCTATCCTTGGAAAATACAATCTGCACTGGATATTTACTAAAGAATTTGCATGAAAAGTAAAAATGGTTATGACATAATGGTCATAATGATGAAGAAACATCTTCAAGTCCTTTTTCTCAAGTTGGAGGTTTTCATAAGACATTCTGGAAAGATTAAAAAAATTCCAACTATTTAACTTAGTTGGAAACCTCTACTTATTTTTTTAAATTTCTAGATGACTGATTTTCCATCCTATGCAAGAGGATGTGTCTGCAAAAATTGAATTTTTAAGAACATGGAAGCACTCTGCTTCATTTCCACTAAATTTCTTTTTGACCCATGTTACAAGCTTCCACCTTTGCCTATATACTCACTATACGCTATATATATATATATATATATACACACACACATATATATGTATATATACTGTCCTTTTCCTGCATGCTTTCTTTTAGCACCTCTTCTTCCTTTTGAAAAATATTTCTTATAATTTCAAAAAATAGTACTGTTATTTGTCATTTTAGGGGATGGTGATGTTCAAAGATGTGGCTATAGATGTCTCTCAGGAGGAATGGGAATGCCTGAACCCTACACAGAGGAATTTGTACAAAGATGTGATGTTGGAGAACTATAGCAACTTGGTTTCACTGGGTAAAGTTATCTGCCTCTTATAATTTAGAATCTGTTTCTTGGAATTTCTGCTTTCTTTACCATGAATTTTAGAGCTACCTTTCAAATTTAACTAGATGAATTTTTTTCTTTGCATAAAAATGTGCACACTTAGATGGGGGTGCGTCTTCATTTTCCCCATCCTTAATCCTTCCTCTGGTCCTTATAATCAGTGTTCTTCCTTGATGATTAAAGAACAGAATTGGAATTCTGTACCATTAAAGCTTATGCTTAATTATTTAATTATTTAATGTTAATAAATTAATTGTTAATTAGTTAATGGTCAAAGAAACCACTTCATCTTTTGTTTCATTTGCACTGTGCTAAACCTGCAGGTGCACTAGAGTAGGTTAAAACTAAACACATGGGGCCTGGGTGTGAAGCTCTTTAGCTTTCCCAGTTAATGTAGTGATGGACTGGATCAAGAAATATCACTTACTATTTAGTGCTCAGATGAACACTATTGCATTTCCTACAACAAATGTGCTCTCTTTTAAACAATTTGCATTTGGGAGTTACATTCTTTTTTTTTTTTTTTTTTTTTTTTTTTTAAAGATTTTATTTATTTATTTGAGACAGAGAGAATGAGAGAGACAGAGAGCACATGAGAGGGGGGAGGGTCAGAGGGAGAAGCAGACTCCCTGCCGAGCAGGGAGCCCGATGCGGGACTCGATCCCGGGACTCCAGGATCATGACCTGAGCCGAAGGCAGTCGCTTAACCAACTGAGCCACCCAGGCGCCCCTGGGAGTTACATTCTGAGAACTTTTCATTTAACATAGAAAAATATCTGAAATAAGCATACTCAAGAAGCTGTTTTTTCCACATAGCGAAGTAGAGATAGAAAGCTTATCTAATTTAAGTAGCATTTTATCACCTATTTATCTGCTTTGTTTTTTTATCTTGACTTTACCTGAATATGAGTGTTTAATTTATTCTTTTTTTCAACTGTAGACTTTATCAAATACCATTTTGTGCTATAGCTTATTTTTTTTTTTTTTATCAATTCTGAACCATAGTATTTGGGTACTTTGATTTCCACTTCATCTCCATTTCTTTTCTTATAACCAGGACTTTCTATATCTAAGCCGGCTGTGATCTCTTCGTTAGAGCAAGGGAAGGAGCCCTGGATGGTTGTGAGGGAAGTGACAGGAGGACGGTGCCCAGGTAAGTGAGCAATGATCAGGAGGCAGGAAGCTATTTCAAGGAGTAGGCCCACTGGTCAGAATGTTGGGCTAGTAAGGTTATTTTAGACTAATTAGGGAAAACCTGATTTCAAAACTAATTATAACACTATGTAATCAGACTGTGGTACTGGCATAAAGACAGACATACAGATCAGTGGAATAGAATAGGGGCGCCTGAGTGACTTAGTAGCCTAAGTGTCTGACTCTTGATTTCAGCTCAGGTCATGATCTCAGGGTTGTGAGATTGAGCCCCACATTGGGCTCTGTGCTCAGCATGGCATCTGCTTGAGATTCTCTCTCTCTCCCCCTTCCCCCACTTGCACGCGCTCTCTAAATAAATAAATAAAATCTTTCAAAAATGGAATAGAATAAAAAGGCTGGAAATAAACCCTCACATATATGACCAAATGATTTTAGATAAAGGTGCCAAGACCATTCAGTGGGGGAAAGGACTATCTTTAATGAATGGAGTAGGGAAAACTGGATATCCATATGCAAAAGAATAAAGTTGGATCCTTACCTTACGCCATATACAAAAATTAACTCAAAATGGATCAAAGAACTAAATCTAAGACTCCAAACTAGAAGAAAGTATAGGGAAAAAGTTTCATGACATTGGATTTGGCAGTGATTTCTGGGATATGACACCAAGCAAGGTATAGGTAAACAAAGCAAAATAGACAAATGGGAGTACACCAAACTTAAAAATGTTTATTCATCAAAAGACAGTCAACAGTGTTTATTAATTTTTTTTTTTTTTTTTTATTTGAGAGAGAGAGAATGAGAGACAGAGAGCACGAGAGGGAGGAGGGTCAGAGGGAGAAGCAGACTCCCCGCCGAGCAGGGAGCCCGATGCGGGACTCGATCCCGGGACTCCAGGATCATGACCTGAGCCGAAGGCAGTCGCTTAACCAACTGAGCCACCCAGGCGCCCTGTTTATTAATTTTTTTAAAAATTCCTACGAGTTGCTTTACGAGGTAACAGGAATACCTTTTTTTAAGTGTTACAGTAGTGGATCAAGAACATATGTTCTAATGGTATGGTAGGAAAAATTAAGGTTGATTAGAAATTGGGAAAGTTAAAGAAAATTACATTGAGGAAGTAGAGATAGCAGAGGGTTGGGTGCCTAGGTGGCTCAGTCAGTTACATGTCTGCCTTTGGCACAGGTCATAATCCCAGGGTCCTGGGATCGAGTCCCTCATCGGGCTCCCTGCTCAGCGGGGAGTCTGCTTATCCCTCTCCCTTTGCCCTTCACTTGTGCTCTCTCTCTCTGAAGTAAATAAATAAAATACTAAAAAAAAAAAAAAAGGAGAGAGGTAGTAGAGGGTTGATTGGGAAGGAAGGAGGTCATCTAGGAAAGTATAGGGTCCTGGAGGCCAAGAGCAGGGCCATACTACAGATGAGTGGTCTTTGATGATATCTGTGAATCAGTATTAGTGCTGCAGAACTGTGAGAGAGTATATTTCTGTTGTTTTAAGCCACCCAGTTTGTGGTTCTTTGTTACAGCAGTCCTAAGAAACTAATATGGAAGGAATCATGGAAAAATGATATATACTCTAAGTGTTTTGTTTTCATTTAAAGATGTCATTCTTCTATCAGTGTTTGATGCCTGACTGTGCCTTTCTTTTTGCAAAGGTGTAGTGGTTTCCTTTTTAAAACTTTTAATTTTGAGGAGCGCCTGGGTGGCTCAGTCGGTTAAGCATCTGCCTTCAGCTCAGGTCATGATCCCAGGGTCCTGAGATCGAGCCCTGCATTGAGCTCTCTGCTCAGCGGGGAGTCTGCTTCTCCCTCTCACTCTCCCTCTGTGCTCTCTCTTTCTCTCAAATAAATAAGTAAAATCTTAAAAAAAAAAAAAAACTTTGAATTTTGAAATAATTTTAGATTCACAGGAGGTTACGAAGAAATGTACAAGGAGGGCGCCTGGGTGGCTCAGTCGTTAAGCGTCTGCCTTCCACTCAGGTCCTGATCTCAGTCCTGGGATCAAGCCCCGCATCGGGCTCCCTACTCAGCGGGAAGCCTGCTTCTCCCTCTCCCACTCCCCCTGCTTGTGTTCCTGCTCTAGCTATCTCTCTCTCTGTCAAATAAATAAATAAAATTAAAAAAAAAAAAAAAGAAATGTTCAAGGAAGTTCCATGTGCACTTCCTCCAGCCTCCCCAGATGTTAACATCTGGCACAACAGTACAATATCATACTGAAAAATTGACATTGGTACAATCCATAGAACTTTTTCAGACTTCTGTGTGTATAGTTCTATGCAGGTTTATCACATAGTCTTGTATCATACCACAGTAGTCAAAATAATAGTACTATCACCTTAAGGCTCCCTCCTGTTTGTTATTGCTATACCCATCCCATTCTCCCTTATTCCTAACCCTTGGTAACCACTAATCTCTTCTACATCTATTTAATTATGTTATTTCATGAATGTTATATAAATGGAATCCTACGGTATGTCCTTTTGAAGTTGGCTCTTCTATCTCATGTATATAGTACCTGAATGTAAGAATATATATATTATATGAATTACAACTATATATATACACATAAACATATATATATATGTTCCTTATATTCATGTAAAAGTGTGTACATGAAAATAAATCTGGTGGGCGCCTGGGTGGCTCAGTCGGTGAAGCATCTGCCTTTGGCTCAGGTCATGATCCTGGGGTCCTAGGTTCGAGCCCCGCGTCGGGCTCCCTGCTCTGCAGGGAGCCTGCTTCTCCCTCTCCCTCTGCCTGCCGCTCTGTCTGCTTGTGCTTTCTCTCTCTGTGTCAAATAAATAAATAATAATAATAAAAAAGAAAAGAAGTCTGGAATAAAGCTCAAACATGTAATGAAAGGAACTGCCAAACTATTTTTGGTTTTACTATTTTATATTCCTACCAGCAATACGGGAGTGATCCAGTTTCACTGAATCCTAGCCAGCATTTGTTGTTATATCTGTTTTTCATGTTAGCCATTTTGATATGTGGGTAGCGATACCTCAATGTGGTTTTAATTGGAATTTCCTTAATAGAAAATTTTGTTGAGGGCGCCTGGGTGGCTCAGTTGGTTAAGCGACTGCCTTCGGCTCAGGTCATGATCCCGGGGTCCTGGGATCGAGTCCCGCATCGGGCTCCCGGCTCGGCGGGGAGCCTGCTTCTCCCTCTGGCCCTCCCCCCTCTCATGCTGTTTCTCTCTCGCGCGCGCTCTCAAATAAATAAATAAATAAAATCTTTAAAAAAAAAAAAGAAAATTTTGTTGAATATCTTCTCATGTGTTTATTTGCTATCTGTGTATCCTCTTCAGTGACATGTGTGTTCATGTCTTTGCCCATTTTCTAATTTGATTATTTGGTGTTTTAATGTTGCATTTTCAAAGTTCTATATGTATTCTAGATAGGCCTTTGTGGATTTGTGAGTTAAACAAATATTTTCTTCAAGTCTGTAATTTTTCTTTTCAACCTTTTACCAAGGTTTTTTGCAGAGCAAAAGTTTCTAATTTACATAGAATCTAATTTGTCCATTTTTAGTCTTATGAATTGTGAGGGTTGTTTTTTTTTTTTATTTATTTGATGTCAAGCCTAAACACTTCACTTAGTCATACATCTTAAAGATTTTCTCCTGTGTTTTTCTATAAGTTTTATAGTTTTACATTTTTCATTTAAGTGTATGGACCATCTTGAGTTCATTTTTACAGATGTGAGACTTTAGGTCAAGGTTAATTTTTTTTCCCCCATGGATGTCCAGTTGCTCCATCACCATTTATTTAAAAAGTTATCCATTGAATTGCATTTTCATCCTTGTCAGAAATCAGTTGGACACATTTGTGTGGCTCCATTTTTGAGTTCTCTGTTTTGTACTATTGATCTTTGTGACCCTCTGCCAGTACCATACTTTAATTACTGTAAACCTTAATACTGGAAAGAGTGATTCTTCCCACTTTGTTATTTTTCAGAATTCTTTGACTATCCTTAGTGCTCTTTTCTATGCATATAAAATTTATTTATTTTTATTTTTTAAAGATTTTATTTATCTGAGAGACAGAGAGAGTGAGCACGAGTGGGGGGAGGGGCAGAGGGAGGGGGAGAAGCAGACTCTCTGCTGAGCAGGGAGCCTGAAGAGGGGGCTCGATTCCAGGACCCTGAGATCATGACCTGAGCCGAAGACAGATGCTTAACCAACTGAGCCACCCAGGCACCCCATGCATGTAAATTTTAAAATAAGGTTGTCTGTGTCTACAAAAAAACTTGCTGATACTTTCATAGGAATTATGTTAAACCTGTAGATGAAGTTAGAGAATTAACATCTTTACTCTGTTGAGTCTTCCAATCCATGAACACAGTATGTTTCTTCAAGTATTTTTTCTTTGATTTCTTTTATTAGCATTTTATAATTTTTATCATATAGATCCTGTACATGTTTTGTTAATTTTTTACCTAAGTATTTTTTTTTTCAGGAGCATTTATAAATTGCCTTTTTATTTTGGTTGTTGCTTATTGTCAATGTATAGAAATTAAATTGATTTTGTATGTTGATCTTGTATTCTGTGACCTTATTCAACTCAATTATTTCCTTGTAGATTCATTATTGTAGACAGTCATATCATTTGCAAATAGTTTTATTTCCTTTTTTTTCCAAACTGTGCCCTTTATTTTCTTGCCTTATTGGAATAGCTAGTACTTCCAGGGCTGTATTAAATAAGGGTGGTAATGGGGCTCCTGGGTGGCTCATTTGTTAAACATCTGCCTTTGGCTCAGGTCATGATCCCAGGGTCATGAGATCGAGCCCCGCATCGGGCTCCCTGCTCATCGGGAAGCCTGCTTGTCCCTCTCCCACTCCCCCTGCTTGTGTTCCCTCTCTCGCTGTCTCTCTCTCTCTCTGGCAAATAAATAAATAAAATCTAAAAAAAAAATTAAATAAATAAGGGTGGTAAGAGTAGACATCCTTTTTAACAATTTTAGAGGGAAAACATTCAGGATTTGGTCTTTTACCATAAAGTATATTAGCTCTAGGTTTTTGTAGATGCTCTTTATGAGTTTGAAGAAGTTCCCTTCTCTTCCTGATGCCCTGAAAGTTTTTTTTTTTTTTAAATTGGTTAATTAACATAGAATGTATTATTTGTTTCAGGGGTACAGGTCTGTGATTCACTAGTCTTACAAAATACCCAGTGCTCATTAAAACACATACCATCCCCAATGTCCATCACCCCGTTACCCCATCCCTCCACCCCCGTCCCCTCCAGCAACCCTCAGTTTGTTTTCTATGATTAAGCGTCTCTTATGGTTTGTCTCCCTCACCCTAAGAGTTTTTTTAAATCATAAATGGTTATTAATATGATCATGGGATTTTTTTCTTCCTTAGTTGTTGATATGATGGATTACATTGATTTTTAAATATTGAATCAGCCTTTCATACCTGGAATAAATCCCACTTAGTCATTGTATATCATTCTTTTTATTCATTAATGAGTTTGGTAAAATTTAATTGAGGTTTTTTTTCATCTGAGTTCATGGGGGATGTTGGTTTGCAGTTATTTTGTGTGTGCTGCCTTTGCCTGGTTTTGGTATCAGAGTAATAATGGCCTCATAAAGTACTTGGGAAGTGTTCTCTTCTGTTTTCTGCCAGAAACTGTGTGCAAGATTCTGGGAATGTTTGGTGAAATTCTTCAGTGAAACCATGCGGACTTGGAGATTTCTTTTTTGGGATCTTCTAAATATAAGACTTGATCCCAGAACCCCAAGATCATGACCTGAGCCGAAGGCAGATGCTTAACTGACTGGGCCACCCAGGCGCCCCAGCCATTTTGTTGTTTTCTTCTGTTTCTTGTTCTTCTGTTTCTTTTTTCTTGCCTACCTGTGAGTTACTCAAACATTTCTAGAGTACCATTTTGATTTATGCTTTTTAATATGTTGCTTTATTTTTATTTTATTGTTTTCTCTAAGTATTAGCATATATGTACATACCTATCACAGCCTGCTGGTTTTGATGTTTTACCACTTCAAGTGAAGTGTAGAAACCTTACATCCATTTAGGTCCCTTTATCCTCCCCACTTTTTTGGTATAATTGTTTTAAGTATTTCTTCTACAACATTAATCACCACAAGAGATAGTGTTAAAATTTTTGCTTTTCCATAAAATAGGACTAAAGGAACTCATGGGGTAAAGAATAGCCTGGTATGTTTTTTTCTCCTTTTGCTCATTCTATTATTCTTTTCTTTGTGAATGTCTAAGCCTTCTTCTGTTATCATTTTCTTTGTTTTGGGAGAGCTTCCTTTAGCCACTCTTTTTTTTTTTTTTTTTAAAGATTTTATTTATTTGACAGAGAGAGATACAGCGAGAGAGGGAACACAAGCAGGGGGAAGAGGGAGAGGGAGAAGCAGGCTTCCTGCGGAGCAGGGAGCCCGATGCGGGGCTCGATCCCAGGACCCCGGGATCATGACCTGAGCCGAAGGCAGACGCTTAACGACTGAGCCACCCAGGCGCCCCTGGATTTTTTTTTTTTTTAAGATTTTATTTATTTATGTATTAGAGAGCGAGAGAGAGAGAGAGAAACAGCATGAGAGGGGAGAAGGTCAGAGGGAGAAGCAGGCTTCCCGCTGAGCAGGGAGCCCGATGCGGGGCTCGATCCCAGGGCCCTGGGATCATGACCCGAGCCGAAGGCAGACGCCCAACGACCGAGCCACCCAGGCGCCCCTTCCTTTAGCCACTCTTTAAGGGCATGTCTGCAAAAACAAATTCTCTTAGTTTTCCTTTGTCTGAGAATGCCTATATTTCTTCTTCATTCCTTACGAATAGTTTCATTGGAGGGGCGGCTGGGTGGAACAGTCGGTTGAGTGTCTGACTCTTGGTTTCGGTTCAGGTTGTGATCTTAGGATTGTGAGATTGAGCCCCACATTGGGCTCTGTGCTCAGCTCGGAGTCTGCTTGAGTTTCTCTCTCTCCCTCTGCCTCTTCCCCTCACGTACTCTCTCTTTCTCTAAAATAAATAAATAAATCTTTAAATTTTTTTTTTTTTTTAAGATTTTATTTATTTGCGAGAGAGCATGAGAGGGAGGAAGGTCAGAGGGAGAAGCAGACCCCCCGCCGAGCAGGGAGCCCGATGCGGGACTCGATCCCGGGACTCCAGGATCATGACCTGAGCCGAAGGCAGTCGCTTAACCAACTGAGCCACCCAGGCGCCCCATAAATAAATAAATCTTTAAAAAACAAGTATAGTTTCCAATGGGTATAGAATTTGAGGTTCACAGTTCTTTTCTTTTAGTACTTGAAAATTATTGTGCTGTTTCTTTTTGGTCTCCATGGTTTCAAATGAGAAATCTAGTCTTTTGAATTGGTATTTCTTTATCATCAATATATAATACGCATTTCTATTTTAAAGACTTTTTTCTTTGTCTAGTTTTTAGAAATGGATGTCTTGGTTTTGAGTTCTTTGGATTTTTCTTAATAGGTATTTGCTGAGTTTCTTGAATCTGTGGATTTGTGTTGTATGAAATTTGGGAAGTTCAACTGTTGTATCTTTAAATACTTTTTCATTCCCACCGTCTTTTTCCTGTCCTCTGGGACTTGGATGATATGAATGTTGGATCTTTTGTTATTGTCCCACAGGGAATGAGGCTGTATTTTTTTCTTTAAGTCTGTTTATCTTTGTTTTTCAGATGAAGTAAATTCTGTCTTTAAGTTCACTGATTTCTGGCTTCTGTTATGTCTACTCTAGAGACCAGTAGTGTGTCTTTTATAACAATTATTATATTTTTCATTGCATTTACTTCGTTTTTGTAAGTACTTTCTTTTCAGAAATATTCTGTTTTTTCATTTGTTTAAAGAGAGTTTGTAATTGATTGTCAATGTGTTTTTATGAAGACCACTTTAAAATCCTTGTCAGGGGGCACCTGAGTGGCTCAGTCAGTTAAGCATCTGCCTTCGGCTCAGGTCATGATCTCAGGGACCTGGGATCAAGCCCTACGTCACTGGGCTCCCTGCCCAGTGGGGAGTCTGCCTCTCCTCCCATTGGTGCTGTCTCTCTCGTGCTCACTCTCCCTCTCACTCTCAAATAAATAAATAAAATCTAAAATAATAATAATAATAAATAAAATAAAATAAAATCCTTGTCAGGTAGTTCCAGCATCTAATTAATCTTGGTATTGGTCTCAGTTGATTGTCTTTTCTCCTTCAGATTTTGGTTTCCCTGGCTTTTGGTATGACAGGTGATTTGTTGTATCGTGGACATTTTTGTTTTTATGTTAAGAGAGTCTTGATTCTATTTAAGTCTATTTAAATCTATTTTATCAGGGAGTCATGCTGTTAGGTTTAGTGTATAGATCTGTCCTACTTTTGTAAGCTTTAGTTCTAATGGCAGCTTAGTTTTCAGAGCCCTTTCAATGCTATTCTGATATGCTTTATATCTTTGGTACTGCTGGGAATCCTGTTCAGTGCCTGCTGGTGTTGTCTGCAAGGACAGAAACTTCTGTGAATCCCTAGTGTAGCTAGGCCACCTTCTGTGGGTTGGGGGAGGCAGAAGCCATTGAGATACACTTAGTTTCAGTGAGATACAGAAGGCACTGGGCATGGATTTCCTTATGCCACTGGGCAGAGGACAGGGAGATGCAAGACTCTGCTAATGGTACCTTTCTGGGTGAATTGATCTGTTGGCTTGTACATCAAGAGACTTCCTCTTGCTGTGGCTACTGATACATCAATCACAGAATTCTTGCTGCTACTGCAGCTGGCTGATGAAACTGTTGCTAGGGTCTAGGTTGTGGAGCAGGTGCTAGGGATTCCACTAAGTCTTTTGGGCTTCTCTCCTCCTAGTCTTTTGGCTGGAGAGTGGATTTTTCTTGGTGTGTGTGTGTGCATCTGATAATGGTTCCAGGTTGCAGGCCTGCTGTCCAGTGCCCATTATGGGGATATATAAGAAATAAAAAGAAAACCCAGGGACAAACTTCCTGGGAAGATGGTGGAGTAAGAGGATCCTGAGCTTATCTCATCCCATAGCTACACCTCGATAACACCCACATCAGTTTGAATAACCCAGAAAATGATCCGATGACTGCCAGAACAGACTGTCCACAGCTAAGTATAGAGAAACCACCACATTGAAAAAGGTAGGAAGGGCAGAGATGTGGGCAGGAACCAAACTGACCTGTAATAATGTCTGTGGGAGGGAAGGACACCACAGGCACTGACAAGGAAGAGGAGCAAAACCCATCCCAGGCATGGGGGACCCACACTGGGAAGATGAGTCCCCGTAACATTTGGCTTTGAAAGCCAGAGGTGTCTAACTTCACCAGTTTTTTAAATTAGTTGGGCTTAACATCTGGAACTTTAAAAATCAGCAGGCTCAGCTCTGAGAGAGCCAGGAGGGTGATAGAAAACCGAGTCCCTGCCCTTAAAGAGACAGCATAATAAACAACCCTGCTGATATATAGCATAGAAACAGCAATTTGACAAACACCTGGGGGTACATAGGAAGATTTATTTGCTAATCTCAGAATATGTGCTGGTGGGTCAGGGATCTATGGGAAACTTCTCTGAGAACAAAAGAGCTGGCAGGCACCATTTCCTTCCCCTGCCCCCCAGCATAGATACATGGATACCTGTGGGAACCAGCACAGCATGCACACTCTCCACCTAGCTTGTTAACAGCATGCCCTGCCCCCATGCTCTCCTGTGGACCCTCCCTTAGCAGTTCTCCAGAGCGGCTACATGTCCTCTCCCATTGCAGACCAGTACAAACCTTGCTAACACCACTTACCTTCCCCCTTGTTCTCCTTTGGATCATGCCCCTCCAACCTGGCCTGGTAGGAGTTCTCCAGAGTGGTGCCACTAATGTGACAGTGTGCAAGCACCTCCAACAGGGGCCAGCACCACTCCAAAGTGACTCCTGCCCTGGGGACAGGGGAAGATAACCATGTCAGTTTGACTATGGCTTCAGCAGCGGGCTTGGAGCAGACATCTAATCTGACCATAGGCCCTGCTCACCAATGACAGCTCCTCAGGAAACAACACAAGGAGAGCACCGTGAAGTTAGGTGCTACTGCATCTCTGGCAGACACCTACTCTGACCCAGCTCAAGCCCAAAGTAGCCCTAGACTGGCCCACTAACAACACAGGGACTAAACTCAGCTCACAACAGGCAAAGAGAAGCTTTGCAGATGACTAGACTGAAGGCAAATGCAGCTCAGCCACAACAGTAGGGCACTTGCAACACACATAGGAGACACCCCTGAAGTCCAGGTTCTAGTTGGAGGACACTGCATTGCAGGGCACTACAGGACCTCTTCTTCATAAGGCCACCACTTTCGTAATCAGACATAGCTAACTTTCCTAACACATAGAAACAGACACAGAGAGTTAGACAAAATGAAGAGGCAGAGGAATATGTCCCAGATGAAAGAACAGGACAGAATCACAATGATAGACCTAAGTGAAACGGAGATATGTAATATGACTGATAGAGAATTTAAAGTAATGGTCGTAAAGGTACTAACTGGAATTGTGAAAAGAGTGGAGGACCTCGGTGAAACCCTCAACAAAGAGAGAGAAAACATAAAAATAAACCAATCCATGATGAAGAACTCAACTGAAATTAAAAATAAGTAGTAGACTAGAGGAAGAGAAGAATGGATCAGCAACATGAAGGAGAGAATAATGGAAAGCAATTAAGCCAAACAGGAGAAAGGAAAAAGAATAATAAAAAATGAAAATAAACTAAGGGAACTCAGCAACACCATCAAGCATAATAATATTCACGTTATAGGGATCCCAGAAAAGAGAGAAAAAAGGGCAGAAAATTTATCTGAAGAAACAATAGCTGATTTCAAGATATACTACAAAGCTGTAGTAATCAAACAGTATAAAATCAGACACATAGTTCAATGGAAGTGAATAGAAAACCCAGAAATAAACCCAAAATTATATGGTCAATTAATCTATGACAAAGGAGGCAAGAATATCCAATGGGTGAAAGACAGTCTCTTCAACAAATGGTGTTGGGGAAACTGCACAGCTACATGCAAAAAAAATGAAACTGGACCACTTTCTTACACCATACACAAAAATAAACTCAAAATGAATTAAAGACCTACAAGTGAGACCTGAAACCATGAAAATGCTAGAAGAGAGCACACATAGTAATTTCTCTCACATTGGCCATACCAGCATTTTTCTTTATATGTCTCCTGAGAGAAGGGAAACAAAAGCAAAAATAAACTATTGGAACTACTTCAAAGTAAAAAGCTTCTACACAGCAAAGGAAACAATCCACAAAACTAAAAGACAGTCTACTCACTAGAAACTCACTAGAGTGAGTGACATTTGCAAATGACATTCCTGATAAAGGGCTAGTATCAAAATATATAAAGAACTGATACAACTCAACACCCAAAATACAAATAATCCAACTAAAAATTGGGCAGAAGACATTAGCAGACATTTCTCCAAAGAAGACATACAGATGCCAATAGACACATGAAAAAATGTTCTACATCACAGGTCATCAGGGAAATGCAAATTGAAACCATAATGAGATATCACAGTGAGGTATCACCTCACACCTATCAGAATGGCTAAATCAGAAACACAATAAACAAGTGTTAGCGAGGATGTAGAGACAAAGGAACCCTCATGCATGTTTGGAATGCACACTGATGCAGCCACTGTGGAGAACAGTATGAAGTTTCCTCAGAAAACTAGAAATAGGGGCGCCAGGGTGGCTCAGTAGTTAAGCGTCTGCCTTTGGCTCAGGTCACGATCCCAGGGTCCTGGGGTCGAGCCCTGCGTCGGGCTCCCTGCTCAATGGGAGACCTGCTTCTCCTTCTCCCACTCCCCCTGCTTATGTTCCCTCTCTTGCTGTGTCTCTCTCTGTCAAATAAATAAATAAAATCTTAAAAAAAAAAAACCCTAGAAATAGAATTACCATATGATCCAGTAATTCCACAGAGTATTTACAGAAAGAATATGAAATTACTAATTTGAAAAGATATATGCAGCATTTTTATTGCAGCATTATTTACAACAGCATGGATATGGAAGCAACCCAAGTGTCCATCAATAGATGAATGGATGAAGATGTGGTGTGTATATATACAATGGAATATTATTCTGCAATAAAAAGGAATGAAATCTTGCCATTTGCAACAACATGGATGGATCTAAAGGGTATAATGCTAAGTGAAGTAGTCAAAGAAAAACAAATATATGATTTCATTCATGTGTGGAATTTAAGAAATGAAACAAAGAAAAAAGAGACAAAAAAACACTCTTAAATATAGAGAACAAACTGATAGTTACCAGAGGTGGGTGGGGAGATGGGTGAAATAGGTGAAGGGGATTAAGACTACACTTAGTTGGATGAGCATGGAGTAATGTATAGAATTGTTGAATCACTATATTGTATACCTAAAACTAATGTAACATTCTATGTTAATTATAGCGGAATTAAAAAAGAAAAAACAGGAAAAAGAAAAGAAACCCCAGGGAACTCACCACACGGTAGTTCCTCAAGTCCACAGAATCCAAATCAATTGACCTTCTTGCTTCAGGCATTCAAAGTAATTTTATTGTATGATAGGTAATTTCCAGGGTTTTTGGTTTGTGATAGAGATTTTAAATTTTCCTTTAAAAATGAACTTTAGGGGCACCTGGGTGGCTCAGTTGGTTAAACGTCTGACTCTTGGTTTTGGCTCAGGTCATGATCCCAGGGTCTTGAGATCAAGCCCCTCATCAGGCTCCAAACTCAAGGCAGAGTCTGCTTGAGATTCTCTCCCTCTCCTCCCTCTGCCCCTCCCTCCACGTGTATTCTCTCTCTCTAAAATAAATAAAATCTTTAAAAAATTTTTAAAAAATGAACTTTAGACTGTGCATTTTCTATGATATTTGCTTTGATTTCTTTAAAGAAGGGGAAGATCCTAAAGACTGTGTGTGTGGAGTACTTCATTTTTATGTCACCATCACCAATCTTTTTCTCGTAGCATTTTTTTTTTCTTTTTCTTAAATGATGGCCATTATGTGATCTTTCCAAAACAGTTAGTTTACTGAAACAGTTTTCATATTCATTTCACCTATTGGTATAAACAGGGAGGGGAACAAATACAGCTGACTTCTGGCAGGCATACAACTTGGCTGTTGGGATCGTCTTGGCTACGTGTAGCCAAGTAACTAGTACCACTGATCTTGCTGGATCCTGTCATAATGTATTCCAGAGAGAATGGAATGTTTTATTTAATCTGAGGAGTCTATCTGGTGATTTAGTTAGGAATTGTTATGTGACCAATGCCATGCAAGCTACCTGTATGCTTTTCCCTGGTCCCTTCCCCTGCTACATCTCTAAAGGTAACCATTATCTTGAATTGTATTATGATTATTCCATTTTTAAAAATAGCTTATGACACTTGTGTATGCCCTTAAATACTATTTGTTGTATTTTGCTTATTTTTAAGTTTATAAAAATTATAATGAGATGTGTTTTTTGTGATTTGGTTATTTTGTACCATATGGTTTATAATAATTTTCCCATATTGTTTTATGCCTGAGTTCATTGTCATAGCTGTATAATATTTCATTCCACAAATTTCTGGTTGTTATAATTTGGGTTTGTAATTTTTTGCTAGTATCCACAATGGTGCAATGAATATTCTTACATGTCTCCTGAAGCACATAATACAAGATTTTCTCCAGGCTATGTACTATTGGAATTGCTGGATCATAGAACATGTTCATCTTCAACTTTATGTTACACCAGATTGTTTTCCTGAGTGTTGGTAGTAATTTACATTACCACTGCAATGTTTAATAATTTTGGTGATTCAACATCTTAACAATGAGTGAAATTCTTAGATATTTTAAGTTTTACCAATCTCATGAGTATGAAATGGTATCACATTATATCTTAATTTGAATGTCCTTGATTTCTAGTGAGTTTGAGCATCTTTGCATATGATTGTTTAGCATTAGTGTTTCTCCTTTTGTGAAATGTCTAAACAGATCTTTTGCCCATTTTTCTTTTAGCTTTATCTTTTTTCTAGTTAGCCTGTTTGTGTCTTGTTTGAGAAATCCATTCTACCTTTAGGTGTGCTTTATATATATCCATATTTTTTCCCATAAACTTTACAGTTTTTCCTTTAACTTGTAGGTCTTTAATGCAGTTAGAGTTTATGTATTTATGGTGTATGGTAGGGAACCAGAGTAATTTTTTTTATATCTATAGCTAGTTGTTCTAATATCATTTATTAAATTATTCTTTCATCACTGATCTGTAATGCTTTCTATGTGGGTCTGCTTCTGGTCTTTCCATGAGTCAGGCCCTATATGAATACTACATTGTCTTAATTTTTAAGTCTTTGTGATGTCTTTATCATAGGCATTGTAAATTCTCTGACTCTGATCTTTTTCAGTAGTGTTCTGGCTATTCTTAAATGTTTGTTTTTCCCGCATCGGGCTCCTGGCTCAGCGAGGAGCCTGCTTCTCCCTCTCCCTCTGCCTCTCTCCCTGCTCATGCTCTCTCTCTCTCTCTCTCTCTCTCTATCTCTGTGTCTCAAATGAATAAATAAAATCTTAAAATTTAAAATCTAATTTAGGTAGGTTATAGGTCTAAATATGAAAGGCAAAATAGAAAACAATATGAGTATATTTTCATGACCTTGGGATTAGACTGCCTTAAAATTAGGAACTTCTATTCATCAAAACATTAAGAGAGTGAAAATGCCAGGCCGAGTAAGATATTTGCAATATGTTGGTTATATTCAGACTACATTAAGAATTCCTACAAAGAAAAAAGAACAGTACAACCCAGGAACTACCCAAATGACACTCGACTGATGAATGGATAAATAATAAATGGTATATTTGTACAATGGAATATTACTCAGCCATTAAAAAAGAAATGAAGTACTGATACATATTACAAAAGGGTTGATCCTTAACATTGTAGTCAGTGAAAAAAGACACAAAAGGTTACATATTGTATGATTCCATTTGTATGAAATTTCCAGAATAGACAAATTTATAGAGATGCAAAGCAGATTAGTGGTTGCCAGGAGCTGAGGGGAAGAGGAAATGACTATGGATATGTGGTTTCTTTTTGGCATGATGAGAATGTTCTGGAATTAGATAGTGAGCTGATGGTTGAGCAACATTGAGAATGTATTAAAAGTTACTGAATTGTATACTTCCAGATGTTTAAACTGGTAGATTTTATGTTATATGAATTTTACCACACACACAAAATCAGTAAGAATGGACAAAAGACCTGAGTTGGCAGTTTATTAAAGAAGATATCCAGTTGGCCAATAAACATATGAAAAAGTGCTCAACCTCACTTGCCATCAGGGAAATTGCAAATTAAACCACAACGCAGTATCATAACATATCTGCTAGGATGCCTGAATGTAAGATTGACAATAACAAGTGTTGGTGAGGATGTGAGGAACTGGAACTCTTTTACAGTTTGATGAGAAAATGAGGAAACTATTGAAAAGTGTCAGTGAACTCTGAACAAATGCATATCCCATGATGCAACAGTTTCACTCCTAAATGTATACATTTAGCAGAAAGGAGTCCTATTTCCACCTAAAGAAATGTACAGGAATGTTCATAGCAGTACTAATCATAATAGCCAACAATTGAAAACAACCCAAACGTCCATCACTAGGAAAATGGGAAAATAAATTGTGTTAGAATAGGATGCTTTATACAGCTGTCAGTCTTAAACTTTTTCTTCTGAATCAGCCTCTGAAAAGCTCTAAGATAAGAAAGACTTTGGAATGTCCTAATTGTTGAAAGGAGGTTAGTGTTGTAGCACACCAATAAAATGGAAATGGACTCTAAGTGAGGCGTTATTAGGACACAGAGGGCCTTGTGTTCTCATAATAAAGAATTGGATTTTTAAATTTCAGTTCAATAGAAAGCTACTTTAATTTGGTTATAGGTTTGGCTGCATGTGACAGAAACTCAAAAATAATAATGGCTTAAACTATATAGAAGGTTAGTTTTCTCTTGCATTAAAGTCCAGGCTGGAGTGGAAGTTCTGCCCTGCAAAACCATTATGTGACATGACACCACATCCACATTGCAGTCTGAGGAAATGGAAGAATAAAGGGTATAGGACAGGGGCCAGCTGGCTTTTAACATCTCAGAAACTACTATATAATACTTATGCATTTTTTAAGGCAGAATTCAGTTACATCGCATATTCTGCAAAAGAGCCTGGGAAATGCAGTGTTTTATATTGGACAGCGTTGTTCTCAACTAAAAACCATGGGTTCAGTCAATATACAATATACATTTGGGGGTAATTAGTAGTCTCCATATCATAATCCTTTGGCGTGGTGGAAAGTGTTAAACATATACTTGTAGATTCTAATTCAGTTGATCTCATTCTAAAACTGACTCTGGTAGATACTGATTCATTTGATCTAGAATGTTTCCTAAACATCCATAATTGCAACAAATTCTGAGGTAGATCAAAATTTCAGAACCATTGGTGCACCTGGCTGGCTCAGTTAGTTGAGTGTTTGACTGCTGGTCTCAGGGTTGTGGGTTCAAGCCCCATGTTGGGTGTAGAGATTGCCTAAAAATAAAATCTTCAAAAAAAATTTCAGAACCACTGACTTGACTTGTTAATTAACTCCCTCACTTTCTCCTATGAGCTCTCATTTCTCTATGTTCTCCTTACCCTTTTTTTCATTCAGTTGCATGATGGTATTTAAGAGCTCTCCAAGCCTTTCATCTCTTGTGTGAATTATTTTTCAGTTATCTCTCTTTTCTACCATAGATATTTTATTTGTTTTCTAACACAAAGCCAGCAATTAAAATGTGTTTCTTATCTTTCAGACTTGGTGTCCAGGTGTGAGGCCAAGAAGTTATCTCCAAAAAGAGACATTTATGAGACAGAGACATCCCGATGGGCTATCATGGAACAGTTTAAAAGTCATAATCCTGAGAAGTCCATTTTCAGAGATATTTGGGAATGCAGTAGTCAGTTTGAGATACAACAGGAACAGGAGGGCTATTTCAGGCAATTTGTTATCAACCATGAACACATGCCTATATTTAACCAACATACTTTACTCACTCAGGAATTTTATAATAGAGAGAAAAATTTTGAGTGTAAAGAATGTAGAAAAATCTTCAGTTACCATTTATTTTTTAGTCATCACAAAAGAACTCATTCTAAAGAAAAACTTTCTGAATGTAAGGAATGTGCAGAAACTGTTAATACATCATATCTTACTAAACAGAGAATTCAAAATAGTAGCAAGTGCAATGAATGTAAGGAATGTTGGAGGGCTTTTATTCATTGTTCACAACTTAAACAACACCTGAGAATCCATAATGGTGAAAAACGCTATGAATGTAAAGAATGTGGAAAGGCCTTTAATTACGGCTCAGAACTTATTCTGCATCAGAGAATTCACACTGGTGAAAAACCCTATGAATGTAAGGAATGTGGGAAAGCCTTTAGGCAGCGATCACAGCTAACTCAACATCAGAGACTTCATACTGGTGAAAAACCTTATGAATGTAAGCAATGTGGGAAGGCTTTTATTCGTGGCTTTCAACTTACTGAACATCTTCGACTCCATACTGGTGAGAAACCCTATGAATGTAAAGAATGTGGAAAGACGTTTAGGCATCGCTCACACCTTACCATACATCAGAGAATTCATACTGGTGAGAAACCCTACAAGTGTAGAGAATGTGGAAAGGCCTTTAGCTATCACTCAAGCTTCTCTCACCATCAGAAAATTCATTCTGGCAAAAAACCTTATGAATGTAATGAATGTGGGAAGGCCTTTTGTGATGGCTTACAACTTACTCTACATCGGAGGATTCATACTGGTGAGAAACCCTATGAGTGCAAGGAATGCGGGAAGACTTTTAGGCAGTGCTCACACCTCAAAAGACATCAGAGAATTCATACTGGTGAGAAATCTCATGAATGTATGATATGTGGTAAGGCCTTTAGACTTCATTCACACCTTATTCAACATCAGAGAATACATACTGGTGAGAAGCCCTATGAATGTAAGGAATGTGGGAAGGCCTTTAGCTATCATTCAAGCTTCTCACACCATCAGAGAATTCATTCTGGGAAGAAACCTTATGAGTGTGGAAAGGCCTTTAATCATGGTTTGCAATTTAATCTACATCAGGCACTTCATACTGTTGAGATGCCAGTAAGATTTCCTCTCCTCTCTCCCCATCCTACTCTAGCATCATGATAATATTTTTAGAAATACAGGTTTTCCTTTTTGTCTTCAAGGTAAAAGTTGGTAAAATACTGAATTTCATTATTACTGATTTATTTCAGTAATCCTTGGGGAAAAAAAAAATTCAAGCGGGAAAATGGAAAAGTAATTAACAGGTAAAATTTTTTAATTGCTCTGGTTCCAGTGCTGTTTCTGGGTTGTTATAACACCCAGTATTGGAGATAAATTTTATAAAACAGTGTTTTTACTGAAACTAGTGAAATGTGGCAGAAATAAAATGAAAACAATTTCTTCCCCTTTCACAAATCCCTGAGATAGCCAATATGTGAGTGTTGCTCCATCCTGCTCAAACATACCTGCAAATATGAAGGGTTTATTGCATGTGTGTGGAAGGTTATACCACTCACAGTGACATATTTCATGGCAGTTTCTTTTTGCACAAATAATTGCGAACATTTTCCCAGGTGAATACATAAAGATCTAACTCATTTTTTTTCAAGCCTCAGAATATTTCTAGTATGGGATATATATCTGTATTTTAAGCCATTTCCTACTGTAGACATTCAGTTGTTTCTATTTTCATCACAAATGGTCATACAATAAACATTCTTACATTGTCATTCTTTTATTTCCATTATGGAGGGTAGATTACCAGCCATGAGAGTGTATGTATGTTTTGATATTACATTGATTTTTTAATTTTAAAAATTAGACAATAAAAGCACATGCTACAAAATTCACAAGTTATCAAGCAAGTAAAGTAAAAATTAAAGCTTCCTTAATATCCGGTTCTATAGCCACCTGCTTTACTTACACAGAGTCAACCACAGCTGTCAATTCTTTTGTATTCTTCCAGGGATTAACTTTTTAAAAAAATTCTTCGGATGAAAGTAGATTAATTATAATCTTTTTTTTTTTAAAGATTTTATTTATTTGACAGGCAGAGAGAGCACAAGCAGGGGGAGCGGCAGGCAGAGGGAGAGGAAGAAGCAGGCTTCCTGCCGAGCAGGGAGCCTGACGTGGGGCTCGATCCCAGGACCCAGGGATCATGACCTGAGCTGAAGGCAGACGCTTAATCGACTGAGCCACCCAGGTGCCCCAGTCATAATCTTTTATTCATGAAATTCTCATCATTGGTCCAAATTTAGCCCTCTTTCATTTATTTTCAATATTATCCAGGGATTTATAAAAATTGTGCCAACTATAAACTTACTGCCTTTCTGCTCCTCATCCTTCATTGCCTGCTCTGCAATATTGGAACTCTCTCCTTTTGTTTATAATATTATTTACTTGAGTCCTCTCTGTCTCTGTGTTTTTGGTTAAGTCAGACAAGCTAGAAGTTTTTCAACTTTGTCTTTAAAAAGGACCAACTCTTGGGCGCCTGGGTGGATCAGTTGTTAAGCGTCTGCCTTCAGCTCAGGTCATGATCCCTGGGTCCTGGGATCGAGCCCCACGTCAGGCTCCCTGCTCGGCAGGAAGCCTGCTTCTCCCTCTCCCACCCCCTCTGCTTGTGTTCCCTCTCTCACTGTGACTCTCTCTGTCAAATAAATAAAATCTTAAAAAAAATAAAAATAAAAAGGACCAACTCTTAGTTTTTTGTTTTTTTTTTTTAAAGATTTTATTTATTTTTCAACAGAGAGACAGCGAGAGAGGAAACACAAGCAGGGGGAGTGGGAGAGGGAGAAGCAGGCTTCCCGCTGAGCAGGGACCCCGATGTGGGGCTCCGTGCTGGGATCATGACCTGAGCCGAAGGCAGATGCTTAACGACTGAGCCACCCAGGCACCTACCAACTCTACGTTTTTATTGATCTTTTCTATTGTCTTTTAAGTCTCTTTCATTTATATCTGCTCTTAGGTTTATCATTTCCTTCCTTATGCAAACTTTGGGCTTAGTTCTTTTCTTCTAGTTCCTTGAGGTGTGAAGTTAGGTACTTAAGTTTTGGGGGTTTTTTCCCTTAAGGTAGGCTTTTACCTCTGTAAACTCCCCTCTTAGAACTGCATTTGTTTTATCCCATACGTTTATATCCATTTTCATTTTTCTTAAGATACTCTTTGGTTTCTGTTTTGATCCATTGGTTGTTCAGGAGTGTGTACTCCTGAAAATATGTAATTTTCACATATTTGTGAATTTCCCAGTTTTCCTCCTGTTTGTAGTTTCAAACCATTGTGGTCAAAAAAGTTACTTGATATGATTTCAGTCTTAAACATGGTAAGACTTGTCTTATAGCCTAACATATGATATATCCTGGAGAATGTTGTGTGTGTTCTTGAGAAGAATGTGTATTCTGCTGCTGTTGAATGGAATGTTCTGTGTATGTCCGTTAGTTCCATTTGGTCTAAAGTGTTATTCAAGTCCACTTTCTCCTTATTGGTTTTCTGTCTGAAAGAGCTATCCATTGTTGAAAGTGGGATATTGAAGTTCTCCACTATCCTTTTATTGCTTTCTACTTCTCCCTTCAGATCTGTCAGTATTTGCTTTATATATTTAAATGCTCTAATGTTGAATGCATATATATTTATAATTGTTATATCCTCTTTTTGAATTGACCACTTATTATATAGCGACCTTTGTCTCCTGACAGATTTTGACTAAAAGTCTATTTTTATTGATTTAAGCATAACCACCTCTGCTCTCTTTTGATTATCATTTGCACAGGATGTCTTTTTATTTTTTTTTTAAGATTTTATTTATTTGAGAGAGAGAACAAGCAGTGGGGAGGGGCAGATGGAGAGAGAGAAGCAGACTCCCTGCTGAGCAGGAAGCCCGATGTGGGGCTCAATCCCAGGACCGCTAGATCATGACCTGAGCCGAAGGCAGACACTTAACTGACTGAACCACCCAGGCATCCCAGAATATCTTTTTCTTTCTTTCTTTCTTTCTTTCTTTCTTTCTTTCTCTTTCTTTCTTTCTTTCTTTCTTTCTTTCTTTCTTTCTTTCTTTCTTTCTTTCTTTCTTTCTTTCTTTAAGATTTTATTTATTTATTTGACAGAGAGACACAGAGAGAGAAGGAACACAAGCAGGGGGGGTGGGAGAGGGAGAAGCAGACTTCCCACGGAGCAGGGAGTCCGATGCGGGGCTCGATCCCAGGACCCTGAGATCATGACCTGAGCCGAAGGCAGATGCCTAATGACTGAGCCACCCAGGAGCCCCCAGAATATCTTTTTCTATCCTTTCACTTTCAGCCTGTGTGTGTCCTAAAGCTAAAGTGATTTTCTTTTCTTTCTTTCTTTTTTCTTTTTTTAAGTGATTTTCTTGTAGACAGCGTACTTTGGGATATTTTTTATTTTTCTTCTTTTTTTTTGGTCCAGTCAGCTACTTGGTGGCCTTGATTGAAGAATTTAATTCTTTACAGTTAAAGTAATTATTGATAGATAAGATCTTCATATTGCCATTTCATTCATTGTTTTCTTACTGTATTGTAGTTCTTTTGTTCCTTTCTTCCTCTTTTGCTGTTTTCCTTTGTGATTTGATGATTTTTTATTTATGTTTTTCAAATTTTTATTTTTTATTTTTTTAAAGATTTTATTTGGAGCGCCTGCGTGGCTCAGTTGGTTAAGCATCTGCTTTCCATTCGGGTCATGATCTCAGGGTCCTGGGATCGAGTCCCATGTTGGGACTCTGCTCAGCGGAGAATCTTCTTCCTCTCAATCTCCCTCTATATCCCCCCCACCCTGGCTCTCTCTCAAATAAATAAATGAGACCGAGATAGCAAGAAAGAGTAAGAGCTGGGGGGAGAGTTTTTATTTTAAGTAGGTTCCAACCACAATGTGGGGATTGAACTCATGACCCCACGATTAAGAGTCACATATCCCACCAAAAGAGCCAGCCAGGCGCCCCTGAGGATTTTTTAAAATAGATTCCTTCTCTCTATCTCATGTATCTACTATAGGTTTTTTCTTTGTGGTTACTATGAGGCTTATATAAAACATCTTGTAACAGTCTATTTTAAGCTAATAACAACTTCAGTTGCATAAAAATGCCCTGCTTTTACCCTTGCCCTCCCCCATTTTATATTAATGATGCATTTTACATCTTTTTATATTGCATGTCAAGAAATTATTATAGCTAGTTATTTTTAATATTTTTTGTTTTTTAACTTTTATATTGAAATGTGACTTATGCACCACCTTTGCAATATTAAAGTATTCTGAAATTGACTATTTATCTTTACCAGTGAGTTTTATACTTTCCTAAGATTTCATGTTGTTACTTAGTGTCCTTTCATTTCAACTTGAATTCCCTTTGGCATTTCTTTTAACCCAGTTCTAGAGTGGTGATGAGCTCCCAGTTTTTGTCTTCTTGGAAATGTCTTAATCTCATCTGTGTAGCTTGCAATATCCATCTTAAGTTATCAAAATCTACTTTACCTGTGTATTAACTTAGTTCCAGTGAGATACAGAAATGTTACCCATCGGTAGCTTTATTTCCACATCCTCTGTTTCATGTTGTTATTTTACATATTATATCTATATATGTAATGAACCCAAACTTTATATATTTTTGTGTCAACTAAAGATGCTGAATAAATAAGAGGCAAAGTTTATACTATAGAGTTTGTTATATTAACCTTCTTATTTACCACTTCTATTTCTCTTTGTTTCTTGTGGATTCAAGTTACTATTTAGTGTCATTTCTTCATTCTAATACAACTTTGCTCCACTCATCTTTGTGCTGTTATTATTTAATATAGTATATTTCTATATGTTCTAGGCCTAACAATACAGTTATATTGTATACAATTTTATAAGTATTGTATAGTATAAGCCCTAACAGTTTTCCTTCTTTAATAATGCAAGTGCCTGACTTAAACCAAGGCATCCATTTCAAAGAGGCATCCACTTCAAAGATGGCTATTTCAAACGCTTGCCAGCCACATGACTAGATAAAGAGCCAGGCCTCCCCTCTTCCAGGGCTTTTTTGTTTTAGAGATCTTGGTTGATTTCAACAACTGACCATTTGGGCTGCTTGTTTTTTTTTCTCTTCCTTCACATTAAATTCCTGCTCGTATGTTCTAACTTCATCAGTAAATAGTAAGCCCACAAAACCCTAGGCCCCCCACAACCCCAATAAAAGTAGAACCCTGGGCGCCTGGGTGGCTCAGTTGGTTTAGCGGCTGCCTTCGGCTCAGGTCATGATCCTGGAGTCCCGGGATCGAGTCCTGCATCGGGCCCCCTGCTCGGCGGGGAGTCTGCTTCTCCCTTTGACCCTCCCCCCCTCATGCTCTCTATCTCTCATTCTCTCTCTCAAATAAATAAATAAAATCTTAAAAAAAAAAAAAGTAGAACCCTTCACTCTCTGTCTCTCTCCCTGCAACCCCTCTGTGTGGCTCTAAGGGTGTCATGTAATTTTCAGGTCTTGCAAGTAATAAATGTTTTCTTCCAAAGTTTCCTGATATTTATTGTTGAGAGCATATTGCAGTCATAATAAGAACCCCAAGGGCCAGTCCAGCCACAACATTGGTTATCAATAGATTGGGACTATCACAAAACATTGTTTTATATATATAATTGCTTTTTAGATCAGTTAAGAGAAGAAATATGCATTTGTGCTCTCTTTTTTATAATTACATCATTACCTTTACTGGTGCTTTTTTGAGTACCATCTAAAGTCGCTTTCATTCTGAAGAACTTTCCTTAATGTATCTTGTAAGGTGAGTCTGCTACCAACAAATTCCCTCAGTTTTGGTTTGACTGGCAATGTCTTTATTTCACCATTTTCAATTTTTATTCATTCATTAAAAATTTAATTAAATTATTTATTTTAAATTTTTAAAAATTATTTATTTATTTGACAGAGAGAGATATAGTGAGAGAGGTAACACATGCAGGGGGAGTGGGAGAGGGAGAAGCAGGCTTCCCACTGAGTGGGGAGCCCGATGTAGGGCTCCATCCCAGGACTCTGGGATCATGACCTGAGCTGAAGGCAGACGCTTAATGACTGAGCCACCCAGGCACCCCTGAATTATTTATTTTATTTAATTTTATTTTTTTAAATATTTTATTTGAGAGAGAAAGAATGAGACAGAGAGAGCGGAGGGTCAGAGAAGCAGACTCCCCACCGAGCGGGGAGTCCGATGTGGGACTTGATCCCAGGACTCCAGGATCATGACCTGAGCTGAAGGCAGCTGCTTAACCAACTGAGCCACCTAGGTGCCCCTAAATTATTTATTTTAGAGAGAAAGAGAATGCGAGCATGGTCAAGGGCAGAGGGAGAGGGAGAGAATCTCAGGCAGACTCCATGCTGAGCACAGAGCCAGATGTGGGGCTTGATCCCATGATCCCAAGATCATGACCTGAGCTGAAACCAAGAGTCGTACACTTAACTGACTGAGCCATCCCAGCACCCCTATTTCACCATTTTTTAAAGACAATTTTACTTGCATATAAAATTCTTTGTGTACAGATTTACCCCCTCTTCTCAGAACTTCGAATATTTCATCCCATTGTCTTCCGGTCTTCATTGTTTCTGATAAGAGATCCACTGTTAACTTTATCAGGGCTCCCTTGTAAGTTATAAGTCTTTTTCTGTTGCTTTCAAGAGTTTCTTCTTGACTAGCTTTTATTAATTTTACCATGAGGTCCTTGTGGATCTTTGCCTGGAGTTTCTTGAGTTTCTTGGATGTGTATATTAAAGTTTTTCAGTAAATCGGGAAATTTTCAGCCATTATTTCTTAAGTGTTTTTTCTGCTTCTCTCCTTTACATGTATGTTGGCATTCTTAATGATGTCCTACATTTCTCTGAGGCTCTGTCCGTTCTTCATTCTTTTTTCTTTCTATACTTGGAGTTACTAATCTTCATAATATTCACATTCATTCTTTTGCCAGCTCAAATCTGTTGAGTTCCTCAAGTCAATTTTTCATTTTGGTTATTGCAATTTTATTTTATTTTTTTAAAGATTTTATTTATTTAATTGACAGAGACAGCGTGAGAGGGAACACAAGCAAGGGGAGTGAAAGGGAGAAGCAGGCTTCCAACCAAGCAGGGAGCCTGATGCAGGGCTCAATCCCAGGACCCTGGGATCATGACCTGAGCAGTTGCTTAACCAACTGAGCCACCCAGGTGCCCCTAGTTATTGCAATTTTAAACTCAATTTCTATTTGATTTTCTATAATTTTAATTTCTTTTTCTTTTTTTTAAAAGTTTTATTTATTTAAGTAATCTTTACACTCCATGTGGGGTTTAAACTCATGATCCCGAGATCAAGAGTCACATACTCCTCTGAATGAGCCAGCCAGGCACCCCTCAATTTCTTTATTAATGTTTGCTCTTTGATGAAGAATTGTCATCATATTTTCTTTTGCTTCTTTAATCATGCTTTCTTTCAGTTCTTCAAAATAATTTTAATGACTTCTTTTTTGTTGTTTTGTTTTTAAAGATTTTATTTATTTATTTGACAGAGAGAGAGAGACAGTGAGAGAGGGAACACAAGCAGGGGGAGTGGGAGAGGGAGAATCAGGCTCCCCGCTGAGCAGGGAGCCTGATGCTGGGCTCGATCCCAAGACTCTGGGATCATGACCTGAGCCAAAGGCAGCCACTTAACAGACTGAGCCACCCAGGCGCCCCTAATGGCTTCTTTGATGTCCTTTTCTGTTAAATGTGACATCTGGGCACTCTCAGACAATTTCATTTGCTTGCTTTTTTTCCCCATGTCTGGGTCGTATTTTCTTATTCCTTTGTATGTCTCATAATTTTTTTGTTTAAAATTAACACATTAGGTAATATATCGTGTTATATATTTTAGCAACTCTGGGTACTGATTTTCCCACCCTGCTTTCTGAATATTGATAATCTGTGGCCCTCAATCAATCCCAAAGTCTTTCTTGTTTTATTTTACAGTTGGCTATACGGTGATATTGTCTTACACCCTTTAAAAGGGATGAGCATAAAGTGTTCAGGGCCACTTTTCATAAGGGACCATGCCACAGGGTTCCATGAGTGTTTTTCTTTCTTTCTTTTTTTTTTTTTAAAGATTTTATTTATTTATTTGAGAGAGAAAGAATGAGGTACAGAGAGAGCATGAGAGGGGGAGGGTCAGAGGGAGAAGCAGACTCCCCGCTGAGCAGGGAGCCCGATGTGGGACTCGATCCCGGGACTCCAGGATCATGACCTGAGCCGAAGGCAGTCGCTTAACCGACTGAGCCACCCAGGCACCCGAGTGTTTTTCTTCTATAACTCTGAGGATCAGAATCTTTTGCAGAGGCATAGGCAGCAGCACTGGCAAAGGTATTCTGTATGATCTTGACCGTCTGGTTTTAAAAGGAGTATAGATTTGTAACATGCTATGGTGACTGCATTTCTTTCACAGAAGCAATCACCCAGCAGTCCTGAATATTGCACAGGCTATCAGTCTTTCTCCTGCATGCGCTTTAGAATGAGTGTCAGTGCCTGGTTGAAACACACAAGTAATTGTCCCAGGGTAAGTGTCATTTCCCTGAGCCTAGCATCAGTAATAACTTTGCTGGAATTGAGACATATGATTCAATCTGAGATAGAGATTTGGGCAAAGACACATGACCGAGAGCTACTTTAAGGAGGGCCTCAATCTCATTCCTGTAAATGCCAATTATCAAAACTTGTGATTTAAATCAGTTAAATCTATAATGGAGGTTCGGTAGGATTCAGAAAATACAGCACAAAGTGGCAAAGGTCAAAGCACAAACTCTCCAGACAGCAGCACATATCAAACAGCATGCTTTCCAGGAGGCAACAACTCAAAATACGTAGTTGCTAAAAGGCAACAGAGCTTGTTAGGAAACCAAAGCATGAGAAGAGAGACCCCTGGTAGTGGTAGCTATTGCTTAGACACTCTGCTCACTGCTCTCATTTTTGCAGCCACCCTAAAGATGTGGGATAGACCCCCAACTCAAAATTTGGTTTGGGTGTCAAGACTGATGGTACCACACATGCACCAACAGGGTATGGAAAGGTTTATTACATAGTGAGATTTTCTGGGGAGAAGAAGGGAGGATTCCAAGCAGGTCTCAGAATGGATTGAGAGGTAAGGGAGGGGAGAGTGGCTTGGGTTTTTTATTGCGCTTATGGGTCAGGCTCTGTAAGAGTTCCCATGAAGAGGCTGGGGTTTGTGTAGTTTGAACTTCCCCACCGGCACTAAAGGAAATGATACACAGCAGTCAAACATCAAAAATGGAAATCATACCCTTTATTACACTGTATTATCCGTTACTTTGTAACAAGCTACCACAAACTTAGCAGCTTAGAGCAACACACAGTCATTATCTCACAGTTTCTGAGGTTTATGAGTCTGAGCACAACCTTTGTCCTCTACTTCAAGGTCTTTCAAAAGGCTACAGTCAAGGGCTACCTGGCTGGCTCAGTTGGAAGAGCATGTGACTCTTGATCTCAGGGTTGTGAGTTCAAGCCCCAACTTGGGTGTAGAGATTACTTAAATAAATAAAACTTAAAAAAAAAAAGTCTACAGTCAAGGTATGGGCCAGGTTTTACATGAAGGCACATCTGGGGACAGATGACTTCCAAGCCCACACAGGATTTAGTTCCTTACAGGCTGTTAGACTAAGGTAATCAGTTTCAGGCTGGTTGTTGGCCAGGATCCAATTTCAGTTCCATTGCTGTATGGGCTTCTTCAATATGGCATTCAAACTTTACATACATACATACATACATACATACATACATACATACATACTGGCATTCAAACTGGAAAACAGTATGGAGGTTCTTCAAAAAGTTGAAAATAGTCATAAAACTTCAATATGGCATTCAAACTTCATCAAATGGCATATTTTATATATTTATATTCCATAATTCATCAAATGACATATGAAGTCATAAAACTTCAATATGGCATTCAAACTTCATCAAAGCCAGCAAGACAGTCAATAAAGAGTCTTCTAGCAAGAAAAGAAAGAAGTTCTCTTTTGTAACTTTAATCACATAAGTGACTTCCTATGGTCTTTGCCATATTCGGTTGATTAGAAATAACTTGACAAGTCAGCGCACTCTCAAGGGAAGGAGGTTACACAAAGGCATGCATATCAGGAGTCAGAGATCATTGAGGGTCATCTTAGTCTTTCTGCCACAGAGACCTATGGCTATTTACTTGAGCAACCACACATTGGAAAAATGAAAATACCCAGACATCTTGAAATCTCCCATACAGGGGTCTGAGTTGACAATGATATCCAGAAACCTAAAGCATTATCATGGTCCACATGTTAAAATAGTCATATGCAGGGGTCGGGTAATAAGTGGATTTCTGACCAATGTCTAGCTTACAGTGGATCTGTTGGGTTCACAGACCATCTGGTGGTTATTTTGTGTATCCCTAAATTTACAAGAAGTATTGACATACTTTGGAGTTGGAGTTACTCCACATAGGCAATTCTTGGCCTTTAAGTGTTAAGGGTAACAATGGAAAAGACAAGTGGAAATCTCTGAGATTACCTCTGTCCCCTCAAGCTACAATGGTAAATTAAAAACTGTATCACATCCAGAAAGAGTAGATATTAGTCGCACCCTGAAGATCAAAAGGATATAATATTGGCAGTCACTATTATATCTCACAATCATATGTCTATTTTATGCACCAGTCTGTGAATGTAACTGGAAGATGGCTGTAGGCTACTGCAAGCTCTACCAATTAGTAGCCTCTGGAATTGGTATTTTTGTTATAGAAGATACATAGTACATAGTAATTGATTTGAATGACTGTATTCTTTTCTATCCCAATCACAAAAGAAAACCAAAGACCATTTGCAAGTGACAAAATACATGTTTATAATTTTGTCACCTCTGTCAAAATATAAAATGAGGAAATCTGGACCATCATAGTAATTAATTTCTTTTTTTTTTTTCCATTCTTGTACTTTTTTTTCTTTTTTTTTATTATGTTAATCACCATACATTACATCATTAGTTTTTGATGTAGTGTTCCATGATTCATTGTTTGCATATAACACCCAGTGCTCCGTGCAGAATGTGCCCTCCTCAATACCCACCACCAGGCTGACCCATCCTCCCACCCCCCTCCCCTCTAGAACCCTGTTTGTTTTTCAGAGTCCATCGTCTCTCATGGTTCGTCTCCCCCTTCGATTCCCCCCCCTTCATTCTTCCCCTCCTGCTATCTTCTTCTTCTCCTTCTTCTTTTTTTTTTTAAATATATAATGTGTTATTTGCTTCAGAGGTACAGATCTGTGATTCAACAGTCGTGCACACTTCACAGAGCTCACCATAGCACATACCCTCCCCAGTGTCTATCACCCAGCCACCCCATCCCTCCCACCCCCCCACCCCTCCAGCAACCTTCAGCTTGTTTCCTGAGATTAAGAATTCCTCATATCAGTGAGGTCATATGATACATGTCTTTCTCTGATTGACTTATTTCACTCAGCATAATACCCTCCAGTTCCATCCACGTTGTTGCAAATGACAAGATCTCATTCCTTTTGATGGCTGCATAATATTCTGTTGTATATATATACACCACATCTTCTTTACCCATTTATCTGTTGATGGACATCTTGGCTCTTTCCACAGTTTGGCTATTGTGGACATTGCTGCTATAAACATCGGGGTGCACATACCCCTTTCGGGTCCCTACATTTGTATCTTTGGGGTAAATACCCAGTAGTGCAATTGCTGGATCATAGGGTAGCTCTATTTTCAACTTTTTGAAGAACCACCATACTGTTTTCCAGAGTGGCTGCACCAGCTTGCATTCCCACCAACGGTGTAGGAAGGTTCCCCTTTCTCCACATCCCCGCCAACATCTGTCGTTTCCTGACTTGTTAATTTTAGCCATTCTGACTGGTGTGAGGTGATATCTCATTGAGGTTTTGATTTGGATTTCCCTGATGCTGAGCGATGTTGAGCACTTTTTCATGTGTCTGTTGGCCATTTGGATGTCTTCTTTGGAAAAATGTCACTAATTAATTTCATTGATGACATCAGTTTGATAAGACAGCATGCGGAAAGGATGTCATGCACATTGGAAGCCTTGTTAAGACACATGTTCCCCAAGGCATGAGAGAAAAACCTACAAAGATTCGGAGACCTGCCACTTAGTAAAGTAAAAGAGAAATTACTCTGTTTGTATCCTCTACTATTGAGAAGAAAGTGCATGTCCGGGCAAACTTCTTTGTGCTATGAAAGCAACACATTCAACATTTTAGAATACCCACATATAGAATACAAAGAATGCAGCCAGCTTTGAGTGGAGCCTACCACAGTAAAGCAGCACGTCCCAGCTGAGGTGCAAATAATGCTTCCACTTGAACTATATGATCTGAAATACTGTATACTGTTGGAGATATGATTGATTGAAAATGATGTGACGTGGAGTTCATGGCAAGCCCTAGTCAGAGCAGAATGAGCAAGGACATGTCATCCACGGCAGATAATTACATAGTTTTTGAAAATAAGCTCCTAGTGTGCTACTGGGCTCTGTGAAGACAGAATGCTTGACCATGTGAAACCAAGTCACCATGCACCCTGAATTGCCCATTGTGTGGTATGTCCTGTCAGAACCACAAAGTGATAAAGTTGGATGAGCCCAGTGCAACCTTTGAAAAAAATGGAAATGGTACATTCAGAATAGTGCACAAGAAGTACTAAGGGCACACAATCTACTGAGCATGTCACCCATCACTTCCACCAGAGTGTCTCTCAGATCACTCATATGGACATATGGGAGTCCCATATAACCAGCTGAGGAAGAAAGAAAAAGGCTGAACTTGGCTTACAGTCTGTTGGCTCTATATGTGAATGTAAACTGAAATGGAAAGCAGCAGCATTACACAGAAGCTTCACACTGGTAGCTCTTAAAGAGACATTTTTCTCAATGGGTGAAATTTCAGGTATTGCATTTGGTCTTCCACTTCATGTAGAAGGAGAAGAGGCCGAAGAGAAGAATAATCACACTCCTAGGGTAAATGGCCTAGTCAGGGGCCTGGAAGAAGAAAGGTTGGAAGATTGTTATGTCAGTCAGTATTTAAGCAGAAAACAGAAACAGTATATATAAAGATTTATTGCAGTGAGTCTGCTTATGTGATTGTGGGGGCTGTCTAGGCAAGTCTAAAATCAGGAAGGGCAAGCTAGAATTCTTGGACATGAGATGAAACTGCTATCCACGGGCAGAATTTTTTCTTTTTCAAGAATTCCTCAGCTCTACTCTTAATGTCTTTCAACTGATTAAATCAGGCCCTCCTAGATTATCTAGGGTGATCTCTCTTAAAGCCAACTGATTATGGACTTTAGTCACATCTACAAAATACCTTCACAGCAACACCTAGATTAGTGTTTGAATAACTGTAGTCTAGCCAAGTTGACACATAAAAATGACCTTAACTGTCCACTGCTTATCAGCTTGGCACCCACACACATTTCCTTTAATCACACTCTTCAAATGAAGACAATAAGTCATACTTCCAACTAACATGAAACGCTATCTTGTGTACAACTGAAAACACATTAACCCTTTCCCCAAGAGAGGACGCAGAAGTCCTTGGGTGAGGGTCACTCTTATTTCCTGTAACTGTGATATAAAGCTAACTATTACTAATAAATCTTATGTTTGACAGTAAGGGGATAAGAGAGGGAAGGAAACAAAAATATTTGGTTAATATGTATACAAACATAACAAAATGAAGAATTATGCATGCTATTACTGTTCTCATTTTTACAATTGGTCATATGGTCACAGCTAGTATTTATAACTATCTTCTTCCACTACACATTCCATATCTACTTTGCCCTCAGCAAGTACCTCAGGATTTTGATTCTTTCCTGTCAGGATAAACCAAATATTCCTGAAGTGTCTCAGCCATTAGTAGTCCTGCCTGAATCCAGTTGTAGTTTTCCATTAACATTAATCACAGGACATGGTAGTATTGAGATATGCTAAGGGAGCTCCTATATTTCAGACACAAGATTCTTTACATTCATTATATATTAGCAGCCCAAATTCCTCTTGGTAATCAGGACCAATCACTCATTGAGTACAGTAACCTCCTTCTTTGCCTGTTGATTCAGAAGCATGAGGAGCCCAAAGCGGCCTCAACCCCAGGTGGCAGCTTCAACTTTCAGTTTAATGGAAAAATTATTGTTTTCTGGTGGAAGCATTCCTCTCCTTGCAACTAAGGCTTCTAATCCAGCGGAGCCTAAGGTTACAGGGATGGAAAGCAAAAATTTTGCTAGTGGATCACGATGGGTAATAATGAGTGGAACCACTTCCATTTGCACTCCTTGATTCCGAGACCCATTTGTACCATATATTGGATGTTGATTTAAAGCATATACAGCATCCTCAAAGACACTTCCCCAGTCCCACAACATATTGCTATCTCAATTGACACTGAGGCTTCAAAAGGCCATTCTAACATTCTATCAAGACAGCTTTTTCAGGAAAAAAAATTCTTCTTCAGAATGATGGAAAACATGGGAAGACCATGTGAGTACCATGAGTATGGGCTGATTGCCATAATTCATTTGCTATGAAATGACCCCTTTGATCAGAAGCAAATGTTATTTAAAATACCACAATGATGCATAAGGTGCTCTATAAGTCCACAGATAGTAGTGTGGTGGAAGCACTGAATGCAGGGAAAGAAAAGCCATATCATCCAGGGAATGAGGCCATTTTGGTGACTCAGTGTTGGTCTCTGCAGACTGGGCCCTCAGGAGTAGCTATAACCAGGACATTTTTGGTGAGTGGAAGTCCACGTTGCTGACCCTATGCATAACCTCCATCATTGGGACCATGGCCACTTTGTTTTATGAGCCCTCTGGGTAATGACACAAGTGGCTGAGAAAAGAGGTTGACTGATATCCTCAGAATTGGTCATCCTATACATGTATTAAGATCCTCTGCTGAGATAAGCATTCACATGGGACACAAATATTGTCACATCATTTCCCATTCAGAGAAGTCTGTCCACCTACCACTTCCCCAGACTTTTTATCACCTATTTTCCAGCCATGTTCCTTCTAAGTCCCTGACCATCCAACCAAACTATTGACCACAGCCTATGAATATAGACTTGCTTCTGGCCATTTCTCCTTCTAGGCAAAATAAACAACCAGATGCCCTCCTCACATTTCTTCCCATTGGGAAAATTTCATCATTGTCCTTCAAGAAGTTTCCAGAAGGGGGCTGTAGTGCTGCAACTGTCCTTATTTGGGTGGTACTTGCATGTCATACAGAACCATCTGTAAACTGTGTTCACATTTTTCTCTTCCTCAGCCAGCTGGTTGTAGGGCACTCCCCGTGAGACCATAGGGTGGGCTGGGAGTTGTAGTATCTTAGGAGTAGGGGTGGAGGGATCATGTGCATTTATTTAGTCCACTTAACTTTTTTTTTCTTGAGAGAGGGCATGGTGGGGAGGGGCAAAGGGAGAGGAAGAGAGAGAGAAAAAATCTTAAGCAGGTTCCGGGCCCTGTGCAGAGCCTGACACGGGGCTCAATCTCATAGCACCCTGAGATCATGACCTGAGCTGAAATCAAGAGTCGTATGCTCAATTGACTGAGCCACCCAGGTGCCCCTTTAGTCCACTTCTTCATGCAACTTTGCCTTCAGGGCCTGCTTGAGCCAAATCTCTAATATACCACTCTCATTTGAGATAGTATAAACAGCCTGGACCTGTTGAAGAGCTTTCTCTCATGCTGGGCCCCACTCAAACTAGGAGTTTTTCAGTTCATTAAGTAAAGGGGCCATAATGGCATATCCAAATTACTTTTTTTTTTTTTAACGTTGTGTCTAAAATCCAAAAAGTCCACTATGTGTCGTGGCTCTATTTTTGTACTAGGAGGGAATTCTTCACTTTATTTTTTTTTAAGATGCTGTTTATTCATTTATTTATTTATTCATTTGAGACATTCATTTATTTATTCATTTGAGACACAGAGAGAGAGCATGAGCAGGGGGAGAGGCAGAGGGAGAGGGAGAAGCAGGCTGCCTGCTGAGCCAGGAGCCTGATGTGGGACTTGATCCCAAGACCTTGGGATCATGACCTGAGCTGAAGGCAGATGCCTAACCATCTGAGCCACCCAGGCACCCCGGGATTCTTCACTTTAAGAAGGATATCTCAATATGCACCACACTGAATCCATAGAAATTCAACTGAGGTGGAAGGCCCCTGAATTTTTGCCAAAGTTATTTCCCACTCTCTGCTAGTATGTCTAGAGTCTTTATTAATGTAATGGCCTAGCATGATGACTTGTGCAAGGGAAAAGTGATCGAGGTGTGGGTGGATTAAATTATGACCTAGAGCTGGAGAGTTGATATACCCTTGTGATGGTTCATTTTATGTGTCCATTTGGCTAGGCCACAGTACTTACATATTTGTTCAAACATTATTATTATTTTTTTAAAGATTTTATTTATTTATTTGAGACAGAGAGAATGAGAGAGAGAGCACATGAGAGGGGGGAGGGTCAGAGGGAGAAGCAGACCCCCTGCCGAGCAGGGAGCCCGATGCGGGACTCGATCCCGGGACGCCAGGATCATGACCTGAGCCGAAGGCAGTCGCTTAACCAACTGAGCCACCCAGGCGCCCTCAAACATTATTTTAGATGTTTCTTTGAAGGTAATTTTTAGATAAGATTAACATTTCAATCAGTAGACTGAGTAAAGCAGATAGCCCTCCATAATGTGTGTGGGCCTCATCCAATCAGTTGAAGGCTTAAAAAAATTTTTTTTAAAGATTTTATTTATTTATTTGACAGAGAGAGACACAGCGAGAGAGGGAACACAAGCAGGGGGAGTGGGCGAGGGAGAAGCAGGCTTCCCGCGGAGCAGGGAGCCCGATGCGGGGCTTGATCCCAGGACCCTGGGATCATGACCTGAGCCGAAGGCAGATGCTTAACGACTGAGCCACCCAGGCACCCCAGTTGAAGGCTTTGATAGAAAAAAAAACTGCCTTCTCTTGAAGAAGAGGAAATTCTGTCAGCAGACTGCTTTAGGCTTGAACTGTAGCATCAACTCTTACCTGGTTTTCCAGCCTGCATGACTACCCTGCAGATTTTTGACTTACCAGCTTCCACAATTGCATGATCCAATTCTTCTCTTTCCAATTCTTTTCTTTTTTTTTTTTAAGATTTTATTTATTTGGGGCTAGCCCCGCATCGGGCTCCCTGCTCTGCGGGAAGCCTGCTTCTCCCTCTCCCACTCCCCCGCTTGTGTTCCCTCCTTACTGTGTCTCTCTCTGTCATATAAAATCTTAAAAAAAAGATTTTATTTATTTATTTGAAAGAGAGAGAATGAGCAGGGAGAGGGACAGAGGGAGAAAGAGAAGCAGGCTCCCCGCTGAGCAGGGAGCCCAATGTGGGGCTTGGTCCCAGGACCCTGGGCGCTTAACCAACTGAGCCACCCAGGTGCCCCACTTGATCCAATTCTTTAAATTAAATCTCGGGCACCTGGGTGGCTCAGTTGGTTGAGCGACTGCCTTCTGCTCAGGTCATGATGATCCTGGAGTCTCAGGATCGAGTCCCGCATCGGGCTTCCTGCTCAGCAGGGAGTCTGCTTCTCCTTCTGACCCTCCCCCCTCTCATGTGCTCTCTCTCTTTCTCATTGTCTCTCTCAAATAAATAAATAAAATCTTAAAAAAAAATTAATTAAATCTCTTTTTCTCTTTCTCTGCCTTCTGTTTCTTTATATATGTGTGTGTGTAGGGGCGCCTGGGTGGCTCAGACGTTGGGCGTCTGCCTTCGGCTCAGATCGTGATCCCGGGGTCCTGGGATCGAGCCCCGCATTGGGCTCCCAGCTCCACGGGGAGCCTGCTTCTCCATCTCCCACTCCCCCTGCTTGTGTTCCCTCTCTCGCTGTGTCTCTCTCTGTCAAATAAGTAAATAAAATCTTTAAAGAATATATATGTGTGTGTGTGTGTATATATATATTTGTATAAATATATGTTACATGCATACATGTGTGTGTATATACAAAATATACATGCATGTATGCATATACGTATCTGTGGGGGGGGTACCACTTAGGCGTTTGCACAAATACACACACACACACACACAGATATGTGTATGTGTGTTATATATAAACCCCTAAGTTGTTCTGTTTCTCTGGAGAACCCAGATTAACACAGCTACTGAGGTAGAACAGTGAAGGTATATTGCTGGCCTGAAAACACAGTACTTCTGGTGGTCTTTACTAAAAGATACCTAGAAAATAATTTTTCCAGGTCAATAACTGTATACCACATACCAGAGGATGTGTTAATTTGCTCAAGCAACAAAACCACATCTGGAATGCAATTAGGATTACCACCTGATTAAATTTATGATAATCTATTGTCATTTAAGATCCATCTGTTTTCTGCGTAAGCCAAGTAAGTGACTTGAATGAAGTATGTTGGAATCACCACTCATCTTTCAAGTCCAGTGCCACAAATATCTGCAAGACCTACAGGATTGTGGTATTATTATTTTTTTAATTACTATTTTTGTGGGTAGAGGCAGTTATACCTACAAAGGCTTCCAGTTGGCCTTCCCTACCATAATAACCCTCACCCCACAGGTCAGAGAACTAATATGGGGTTCTGTTAGTTGCCAAGTATGTCTATTCCAATTACGCATTTGGAACTGGGGAAATAACCACAAGATGGGCTGAGAGACCAATGGGCTCACTGTGAGACAGCTTTGAGCTAAAATTCCATTGGTCACCTGACCTCCATTAGCCCCGACTGTAACTGATGGACCACAGTGACATTTTGGGTTTCCAGAAACTTGAGTCAATTCAACCCAGTGTTCAGTAATTCCTAAAAAGTATGATTATTTCTTTTTCCCCAATGCAGCTACCTTGGTAAGTGGCCATAGTTTCCTTTGGAGAAGGATAGGAGAAAGGTTAACAGTAGTTAGTTAGAAAAGCTCTAACATTATGTTCATGATGCTTGGATGTCTGGCATTGACCCTTGATTGAGATAAGGGCAGAGATATGTGAGGCGCTATTTAAAGTCTAAAGCTCCCCTGTAGATCCCCAGAGCCAATTTGTTTATCAAGTAAATGATTAGGTAGCCTAGCTTGATTATGTAATGAGTGAACAGACGGGCATAAAAGCCCTTGCAGGGAACTTCTGCCTTGAGCTCTCCCAAAGTAAAGATTCACACAGATCTTAGTGGTTCAACCTGGAGAAAAAGTGCAGTCTGCATGTGAATAAGGACACTGGGGAGGTTGCGTGTGAATAATTCTGACTCCCTAATTACTCACCTACCTTTTCTTTCTCTTAGTGAGCCACATCCTTTGGTTTTATTTATTATATTTTTATTATTTATTTTTTTAAGTAGGCTCCACAATGTGGGGCTTGAACTCACATCCCTGAGATCAAGACCTGAGCTGAGATCATGAGTCAGATGCTTAACTGAGCCACCCAGGCACCCCCCTTTTGCTTTTAAATGAAAGCATTACATGGATATGCTCTGTTGAGTCTTGTCAGTCCTTTAGACTGATGGAATCTTTGCACAGGTTAACCATCTTTTGTCTCATGACCTTGCAGTTAGGTGTATAAAATATGAATTTGTGAATTAGTTCCTATTCTGTTATATATACTTAGGAGTAATCCAAAATCATATTCACTCCTAAGAGCTGCCCAAACTTCATTCACCAATAGGTTAGTTGAAAAGTCCTCATTTCATATATTTATCCATTCATAAAATATACATAAAAATTAATGAAAAAGAACATGCCCAACTTCTTCAAAAGAAATTTTAATATAGGAGTATGCAACATAGCCCAATGCTGTTTCACACCAAAACATAAAATATTGGGCCTGCTTTTTCTAAGAAGCAGCTTATATGTGAATAGCTGTTAGAAAGCAAAAATTCATTTAGACTTTCTTCAAAGCATTGAAAGTACCTTCTACAGGGACGTGGCTGTACTTATCTCCATATCTTTTTTTTTCAGAAAGACTTTATTTATTTATTTGAGAGAGAGCACAAGCAAGGGAGAGCAGCAGGCAGAGGGAGAGGGAGAGGGAGAGGCAGAAGCAGGCTCCCCGCTGAGCAAGGAGCCCAACGCAGGGCTCGATCCCAGGACTCTGGGAAAATAACCCGACCAAAGGCAGATGACTAAATAACTGAGCTACCCAGGTGCCCCCTTATCTCCGTATCTTGATTTCTCTCTGCATCTTAGTTCATGGAACATCAGGGAAATGACTCTGCACAGGATCTTTCTTTCTTTTTTTTTAAGTTTTATTTATTTTTTGACAGACACAGCGAGAGAGGGAACACGAGCAGGGGGAGTGGGAGAGGGAGAAGTGGGCTTCCAGCAGAGCAGGGACCCCGATGCAGGGCTCGATCCCGGGACCTGGGGATCATGACCTGAGCAGAAGGCAGATGCCCAACAACTGAGCCACCCAGGCGCCCCTGCACAGGATCTTTCAAAGATAGACTTGTTTCCCTGCATTATCCACAGTAGGTCTTTTGGGGCTATTTTCATTTTTGCAAAATTGTGAAGAATGCATTTGCATAGCTAAGCTAACCAAGTTGATAAGTATAATTTACTGCCGGAAAATGAGAAAGATAGCATATGAACCCTTCATCGAGTTGTTATTTATGTATGTAATTGCAAACAAAAAATACAGCCAATCTTCAACTGTGTATCAGGATTTTTTTTTTCATGCCAAAAATCTCCTACTGGTCGCCACACTTTTGCTCATTGACTCTGAATCCAAATGTTCATACCATTATTTTATAATATAGACATTCAGAGATTATTTTCCTTTTTTAAAGAATTTTTTTATTTATTCATTTGAGAGAGAGAGAGAGAGCAGGAGCAGTGGGGAGAAGAAGAGGAAGAGGGAGAAACAGACTCCCTGCTGAGCAGAGAGCCCGATGTGGGGCTCGATCCTAGGACCTGGAGATCATGACCTGAGCCAAAGGCAGATGCTTAACCATCTGAGCCACCCAGGTGCCCCTATTTTCCCTTTCTTTTAATCAATCCAATTTAATTTTTAAAATGTAACCATTTTGTGATCAGGAATTTGAGAAGGCTTTAGCTGAGCAGTTCTTGCTTGGGGTCTTTCAGGTGGTTCCAGTTGGATGTTAGTAGGGGCTACAGTTATCTGAAGACTTGATTAGGTGTCCCAGATGGCTCATTTAGTTGACAGATGTTACTGGATGATGGCTGGGAGCTTAGCTGGGGCTATTAACCAAGTGCTCTCTAGCATTATAGCATGTAGACTCTCTAGCATTATAATCTCAGTATGGTTAGACTTCTTCCTGGAAGCAGCTTTCCCCAGAGTTAGAGTTCCAAGCCTCATCTATTCCCTTTTTAAATTTTCCTTTCTTTAGTATAAATTTTTTGATGTTGTATAAGGAGTGAGCTATGTCTAAAGTCATTCTTATGATCATTATTATTATTTTTTTTCTAGAGAGAGCACGTGTGTTGGGGGTTGTGGGGAAGGATAGAGGGAGAGAGAAATCCCAAGCAGGCTCCTGTGGGTGGAGCCTGACTCGGGGCTTGATCTCACGACACTGAGACCATGACCTAAGCCAAAATCAAGAGTTGGACACTCAACTGACTGAGCCACCCAGGCACCCCTTATGATCATTTCATTTAAAGAGTTCCCATCCAATGTGAATTCCATGGTGTTGTGTATGATTTGAACCATAAGCTTTTCCATATTCATCATTTTTACACATCCAGCAAGATATAGGCCATAGGTAAAAGCTATTATCTCCTGTTCTCTTTACTATACTCATAGGACTTTTCTCCAGTTAGAACTCTCTAATGCAAGGAAGCCTACTAGGAGCCTTCCTCTCCTGAGTATGACTTTTGGAGGCAATCTCACATTTATTACATTTGTTTGGTATTATATTACAGTTTGGGCTGTGGCTAAAAGTCTTTATACATGCATTATAATTGGATTCTCAGTTTTCATATTTGTAGAATTTCCCTCTAGCATGAATTCTCTGGTTGGAACCATCACCATATCGCTTATATTCACAGTTGTTTTCCTTCAGAGTGAATTATCTCATACTGTGAAAGTTCTGAGTTGTTTGGTAATATCTACCAAAGCTGACCAAACAAATATGCTCCAGGACCCAGCAATTCCATTCCTAGTATGAAAACAAGAGAAATGAACATATGTACACCAAAAAACAAATATATTCACAGAGGCATTATTTATTATGACCCTAAACTGTAAACAACGAAAAAGTCCATCAAGAGTAGATTGGATAAATTGTCATTTAATCATATGATGGAATTCTATATAGAATAGAAATAAATGAACTGCTGCATGCACTAATGAGTCTTACAGACATAATGATGAATGAAACAAGCCATATATAAAAGAATACATGATGTATAATCCAATTTATATAAAGGTTCATAATAAGCAAAACCTAATTTATAATGTTAGAAGTCAGAACTGTGGTAAATTTTGAGGAGGTAACAACTAATTTTTATTTCATATTTCCAACGAGAAATACAGTTCACACTTCCTTTCTTTAAAACACCTCCGCTCACAGTGTGGTCCACAGACCACTGCCAGTTGGTCAACTCCTTATTAGTGGGTCACAACAAGGTATGTTTTGAAATTGAAAATAAGCAATTTTAAATGTTTGTAGAAACTTGACAGAGGAAGCTTATGCCTGCTGAATCTAATAATAAAAAATTTAGGGTGGTATTTTCAATGACTATTGTCATTTGTCTAGTCATTCTTTGTTATATAGGCTCACAAACAGTAGGTAAATTTGTGGAATAGTACCTAAAACTGTTGAATATTATTATATTTGCAAGCTACATCATGTACAGGGTTTACTATGACTTCAAAAGTTTTTACCAAAAAGTCATATCCTTTACTGAATTCCCAAGGTTTCTATCTTGTGAGTTTTTTGATGTACAATGAGGTTTGACTTACAACTGAAGAACTTCCCACATTCTTTACATTCATACGGTTTCTCTCCTGTGTGAGTTTTCTGGTGGCGAATGAGGTTTGATTTCCTACTAAAGGCTTTCCCACACTGAGAACATCCATTGGATTTCTCTCCTGTATGTATTCTCTGATGAACAGTGAGGATTGCCTTCTGGCGGAAGGACTTCCCACATTCATTACAAATATACGGTTTTTCCCCAGTGTGAATTCTTTGATGGAGAGTGAGGGTTGTCTTTTGGCAGAAGGACTTCCCACATTCACTGCAAATATAGGGTTTCTCTCCTGTGTGAGTTCTCTGATGTACAGTGAGAGTTGTCTTCTGGATAAATGCCTTCCCACACTCATTACATTGATATGGTTTCTCTCCTGTGTGAGTTCTCTGATGATCAATGAGGTATGACTTCTTTCTAAAAGCACTTCCACACTGAGTACATTCATAGGCTTTCTCCCCTGTATGTGTTTTGTGATGTCTAGTGAGAGTTGCCTTCTGGCGGAAGGACTTCCCACAATCCATACAGATGTAGGGCTTCCCCTCTATATGTGTTTTCTCATGTAGAGTGAGGGCTGTCTTTTGACGGAAAGCTTTCCCACATTGATTGCAAACATAAGGTTTCTCACCTGTGTGAATTCGTTGATGTTCAATGAGATATGACTTCCTTCTAAAGTTATTCCCACAGTAAGGACACTGAAAGGGTTTCTCTTCTGTTTGAGATCTCTGATGCACGATAAAAACAGACTTCCTGCAGAGGAGCTTCCCGTATTTGCTGTATGCATGGGGTTTCTTCTCAATAAGAGTTTGTGAATGGGCACTGAGATTTGACTTTTCGATTAAGGCTATTCCATCTTTATTGTATTCAAAGGGTTTTTCTCCTCTGTGAGCTCGGGTATGTGTAAATAACATTCCTTTCATAAGGAAGGATCTTTCACATTCATTATGATCTAATGATTGCTCAGGAGTTTGAACCTTCTGATGTTGAATAAGCTCTTGTTTACCACTCAGACTCCTTTCTGTTTGTTTATAGAGATTCACTGTAGTATGAATTTTCTCATTCTTAGTATTGAGGAATGATTTCTCCCATCCATTACTCTCACCAAACTTCTCTCTTACAGGGCTTATATTTCTACTGACTAATTCCGAAATATTTTTTAAAACCTTTCCATCAGGCTTATATTCACGTAGCGTTGTTTTTGAAATAATACGGTTCTTGCCTACAGTAAGTGTTTTCCCAAAAATATTACTTCTTTCCTTAATTAGTCTTTTGTGGTTGATGAATATGACTGATCTGGAGTGCCTGTCTTGGTATTCTTTGAACTTCACTAAAACATCTTCAGTTTTTCCATCTTCTTCTAGAAAAGAATAACAACATTGTAAGTTTTCACATAAATGTTATGGATCGGATGTATATACAAACAACCCATTGTGCAACTGTCAGCCTCACTATTGTGGTCTATACAAGGGCCAAAATAAAATACCTCTTCGTAGGGAAAATTCATATGACATAAACACAAATCCTGCTACACAGTTAAAATGAGGAAAAGTTGGCATAAGAAAAGAACACTCATATCTTTGGCATACTGTAAATATAAACTACGTTGAGCAGGTATAATAAACACAAGGACAAGTAAACAGAAGACAAAGGATGATGAAAGTGGGATTGTTCTTGGAACGGGCAGATTCAGAAATAATGGAGTGAGCTTATTAAGGGTACTAACCAGTAAGCAAGGAAAATGTTCAGGTAGAAATGAAAGCCTAAATATTATTCCCTCATGCCTAAATATGTGTTATAAAATACTTCCATTTGTTTCTTCCTCACTTGCATGTAACCCATCCATGGCAAATGAACTTTCTCAAGCACTCCTTTCCTAATGTTGAGAGAAACACTATTTATAGCCTAGGCCCTAACTCTCCACACAACTTATTTTCTCTTGAAAGGGAAGACTTTCGGAAACCTATTTCCATTAGGAGTTGTAAAATAAACCAGACAACAAAGCATACTTGAAACATGAATATAATCACTGTTGTATTCTGACTGCTGTTACCATCGATTTATTCTTGCAGAGATGGTCAATAACTAAATTCTCCTGACCATCAGTTCTAACTTTTCCTCCTTTCATTTTCTGAATTACTTTTTCAGTTTTCAGGAAGGATGGGTTTAAGTTTTCCTCCCAATGCAGTAACATACCTTAACTCTGCTATTCCCTATGGGGAATGTGAAGGCCTAGATTCTTCAACTGTATGTTTACAGCACTGACCAACTCTAATATTTTTCTTTTCTTTTTTTTTTAACTCTATTATTTTTCTTATAATTCTTGGCTATATCTGATTATTGTTCCCTTACTACCACCCATTTCTAGTAGGGTAATTTTAAATATGGATTCATCTTACCCTTGACTTGTGTCTTATTTATAATAGCCCTTAACTGGTAACTGCCCAAGTACTCATCAAAAGGTAAATGGTAATATTGTGTTATGTATGTATATAATGTGATACTACTTACCAATAAAAAAGAAAAAAATCTACTGATACACAATGGAAAGAGATGAATCTCATTTTTCAGAGTGAAAGCTTTATGCAAAAGAGTATATATTATAAAATTCCATTTATGTGCAGTTCTAGAACACACTAAAACTAATCTGTATTAGTAACTGGAGTAACATCATCTTTCTAAGGACCTTAACCACCTGCAGGGACATTCTACTATTCAATTTATCGAAAAGCCTTCATATATTATTTGTATCCTTTAATGTCGAATTTGTCTGAAATTAGATTATAATTATAGTCTGGACCATCCGTTTCAAGAACTCTTTCAACAACCTGCTCTTTTAATATGAATATTATATGTAAAATGCTCAATTTGATAATATTGCCTTCCCAACTAAAACTTATGCTCTTGGATGTCAATATTTTATTGACTATCTTCTGAATATATGTTAACACACGGTTATCTGAGATAAAGGGATGTGATCTTGGCATGTATATATATATTTATTTATTTATTTTAAAGATTTTATTTATTTATTTGAGAGAGACAGAGAGAGCACAAGCAGGGGGAGCAGCAGAGGCAGAGGGAGAAGCAGGCTCCCCGCCAAGCAGGGAGCCTGATGCGGGACTCGATCCCAGGACCCCTGGATCATGACATGAGCCGAAGGCAGATGCTTAACCGACTGAGCCACCCAGGTGCCTCTTGGCATGTATATTTAAAAGAAATTATCATTGGGCGCCTGGGTGGCTCAGTCGGTTGAGCGACTGCCTTCGGCTCAGGTCATGATCCTGGAGTCCCGGGATCGAGTCCCGCATCGGGCTCCCTGCTCGGCGGGGAGTCTGCTTCTCCCTCTGACCCTCCTCCCTCTCATGCTCTCTGTCTCTCATTCTCTCTGTCTCAAGTAAATAAATAAAATCTTTAAAAAAAAAAAAGAAATTATCATTAAATGATTTCTGAATGGATAGGAAAGATGTTTTCCTTGCATGGAATCAACGATAGTTAGGTAACTATTGGATATCTAGCCTCTGTTACAAACTACAATAATGAAAAGTAAAAGAACCTTTTTTGGGGCAACTGTTCGGATGGGAAAAGAAGCTTGATCATTCCAGAGAATGCGTCTGTTTGCAATTTACAGACATAAGTAGAACGTGAATGCAGAAAAAAAGGAATTGAACATGGTCTGGAGAAGTCAAGGAACATTTCACAGAGGAAGTGAAACTTGATCTTTTAACTAAATGATACGCATATTTTATTGTATAGTAAAGAATATAACCTTGCCCAAAGAGACATCTGACATTTGCCTTTGGCTTCTGAGAAGTAATCTTCTAAGCCCTTGGAATATGTATTTGTTTGCCTGGGAGCGTTTGGCCAGCTAGTAAGTCACAATGTAATTTAGTGTGAGGTCTTTGAGCCACACCAAGAGTGTGATTTAGGGTGCGTGCTTTGGGTCAAACAGTATCAGCTTGACCTCTAAAGGGGCTGAAAACTGAGACTGGCTACATGTACAGTTAATCATGCCTATGTTATGGAGCCCCGATATAAACTCTGGACAAGGGACTCAGGTGATGCTTCCCTGGTTGGCAATATTCTGTATGTATTGTCACACCAGCAAGGTAATTTTGCCCATGATTCCACAGAGAGAGGTCTACTAAAAGCTTCATGTTTGATACTTTCCTGGACTCTGCCCTTTCTGCTTGACTGATTCTAATCTGTATTTTTTCTTCTGTAATAAACTGTTAATTGTGAACATAATAGCTTTCAGTAAGTTCCATGGATCCTTATAGCATATTGTTGATACTAGCAGTAGTCTTGGGGACCCCCGAACTTACAGCTGGTGTCAGAAGTGAGGGTGGTCTTGTGTAATCTGTGCACGCTCTCTGACAAATAAAATCTTTTTTTAAAAAGATTTTATTTATTTATTTGACATACAGAGAGAGATAGTGAGAGAGAGAGAGCACAAGCAGGGGGAGCGGCAGGCAGAGGGAGAGGGAGAAGCAGGCTCCCTGCTGAGCAAGGAGCCCGACACAGGGCTTGATCCCAGGACCCTGGGATCATGACCTGAGCCGAAGGCAGCTGCTTAAGTGACTGAGCCACCCAGGTGCCCCATAAATCTTTTTAAAAAATCAATAATCAAAGGTATGACACAACTGATTGTTGTATTGATCTAGGAAGATCAAAATATACACTAGAGTTCAAATGAGAGAAGTGGGCTGAAAATGTCTATTTGAAAGCCATTCACATAAAAAACAAGAAAACCACAACTTGAGAATGGATCAGATTAGTTTATAGAACTTTTTTTTTTTTTTTTAAGAGAGAGCATGCGGACGTGCAAGTGGGGAGGGGGATATGCAGAGGGAGAGGGCAAGAGAATCCCAAGCAGACTCTACACTGAGTCCAGAGCCTGACACAAAGCTAGACCCCACAAGGAGACCAAAACCTGAGTGCCCTGAGTGGAAACCAAGAATCGGATACTTAATCAACTGCACCACCCAGGTGCCCCAACTTATAGGACTCTTATAAAAGCAAGAACTGAAGATGAAGAAAGAGCCTTTAAGGATATCAACAAGAGACCACTGAAATAAAATCACTTTATTCAATAAATATTTATTTTCCTAGGCAATAAAGGAGGGAGGAAAAGAAATGAAGATGTGAAAAGGCACTCAGGGAACTAGAATTAAAATGAGTTAGTTTTTTTTTTTTACCCAAATCAAGGATGGTAGGAATCAGGAATCTGAGCACTATGATATGGAACATGGAAACTTATTGGAAATAAATTTATTTTAAAAAAGTGATACTAAAATTATCTTAGGTCCACAGCATATGGATTTTGAAATCTGATGGCAGGTGTCATGGTGAGAATAGGATGTAAGCCTGACTGCAAGAAACAGTTAAGACACTGCACAGGGAAAGAAAGGAAAGGAAATGAAAACTAAGAGGAAGATATATTAGACAATGATTTCTCTTTTTATTTTTTGGATAGATTTAAGACTGCCTATAAATAGGAGACCAAACAAAAGAAAAAAGAGGACTGAAATGTTAAAAACACGAAAAACAAGAAGGCCTAAACCAGCAGTTCCCTAAGTGTGATTTATGGACCTTAGTATATGAGATCCTTATGTGGGAGGCAGGGAGGGGGAGAGGTAGTCCATAAAAACTATTTTTGTTAATAACAACATTCCATTTGTCTTTTTAAGATGGGTGTCTGATTTGTACTTATGGAATTTTAATTTATGAGGGTGACTAACTGATGACATAGACTGATGCCATTAAATGATTTTCTGTACATTTCCTCCTTTGTAGGGTCAAATGTAGGAGCAGCAGGCTTGGTCAGGAGGCAGAAAGGAGAGAGGGGAAAGCCTATGCCAGAGCCTTTTATGGGACTTGCTTGCATGGGAAAGGGCAGGAGAAACAGTTTAGGATTGCTTTTTTGAACAGTGTTGGAGGCTATGGGTTACAGGGGTGGTCTTTAGTTGTATGTACCTGGCCCTGGGTGATTTAGGGCACGGGAAATGTTGGCTTGGTGTGTGAGACTTAGGTAAAGGAGGTAGTTGAGGGTATGGACTTGGATTTGTTGGTTTTTATATGAAATGTGGGCTTACCAACAGGTTGTTTACTGTCTCTATGAATTAGCTAGCTCTGGGAGGGGCAATCTCTCCCCAGCCAGCAAGGCCCTCCAAAGTTGTCAAGACATCATAAAATATAGAAGATAAAAAATACGGTTAATACAGTGGGTAAAATGCTGGCACATCAGCATAAATGAAAACACTTGCACCAATCTATAATAGTAATCACTATATTTCTAATCCATAAGAAAAAAGATTTCATGTAAGACTGTTTTTGATAGAGCAGGAAAAAATCATTAATTTTATTAGATCTCCACCCTTGAGTACACATATTTTCAATATTCTGTGTGATGATTAAAGACATAAGCATAAAGCACTTCTGTTGCATACCAGAGTATAATGTATTTTGTGAGGAAAAGTACTGGTGTAATTATTTGAGTTAAGAACTGAATACAGGGCCCTCCGTCCCCTCCAGCTGCATCCAAAAACAGAATGTTCCTGTGAAACCTTTCATAAGCTGAAATGGCATAAAGTGAAGAAGCAACTACCATTAATTTATACAGAAAAATTTTTGAGCATTCCGAGATCCAAAAAATAACCTCTCTTCAGCTTTTCTGACACATCGTGCTAATGGACGTGCAAAATAAACTGAGGTAAAGCACAGATGCTCAAAGCTACGGCAGCCTGATGCTGAGATGCTGAGTGTAGTTCTGGGGAAGGAGCTTGGCAGTGCCTCTACAGCTCGCTGCAAAGCAAACACTGAGTGTTATTTTTGCTTTTCACCTTGTTTTGTAAAAGCAAAAATCCTCTTCGGATTTCTTTTGGTTAGTGAAAACAGGTACTAATGGAGGTCTTTAGAAAAACCAAAGTGGCAAAACATGAACTTTCAAAAAGCAGGGGATATCTGTATCTACTTTTGGTGGAACAGCATTTTTACTTGAGAGTACAACTGATTATTATTCAAACGTGGTTATCTGGTAGACATTTTCTTTTTTTTTTTTTTTTAAGATTTTATTTATTTATTTGACAGAGAGAGACACAGCAAGAGAGGGAACACAAGCAGGGGGAGTGGGAGAGGAAGCAGCAGGCTTCCCGCAGAGCAGGGAGCCGGATGTGGGACCATGATCTGGGCCCAAGGCAGATGCTTAATGACTGAGCCACCCAGGCACCCCTCTTTTTTTTTTGCTTTTATTTATTTGTCAGAGGGAGAGAGAGCACAAGCAGGGGGAGCGGCAGGCAAATGGAGAAACAGGCTCCCCACTGAGCAAGGAGCCTGATGCAGGACTCCATCCAGGGACTCTGGGATTATGACCTGAGCCGAAGGCAGATACTTAACCGAATGAGCCACCCAGGCATCCTTCTGGTAGATATTTTCTTGAACAATGTGAGCATGTTAATTCAAGGAAAACATATGCTAATATTTATAACCAATGATAAAATTCAAGCTTTCAAATAAAGGTCATTATGTTGGAAAGCTTGTATTTGCTACCGTGAGCTTGTCAGCTTCCCAATTCTTAAGACTTTTCTGATAACATTTCTGATGATATTAACAAATGTAGCCTTTGGTGTTTTTTTAAAGTTAATATTATATATAGAAATATGTCAAAATTTGGAATATGTTAGATGTCACTGAACTGTTACTTTCCAAATGATTAATACATAATATTACCAAAAAATGTATGGATAAAATATCCATTTAAGTAGACCATTGGATTTTATGGGTTTTTTTTGTTGTTGTAGTTGGTTTTTTTTAGATGATGATTTGGGATGAAAAAGATAGCTCTATTTTTTTTTTTAAGATTTTATTTATTTATTTGAGAGAGAGAGAGAGTGACAGAGATAGGGAGAAGAGAGCATGAACGGGGAGGAGAGGGAGAAGCAGGCTTTTCACTGAGCAGGGCACAAAAGTTCATTGTTATGGTTTCAGGTTCTATATTGCAACTAACTGTTCAGGAACTACCAATTGTTACATTTGGATGTAGTATTAATGAAGAATATCTATGACAATCTAAAAAGGCGCTTAAAATATTTCTCATTCAGGGACACCTGGGTGGCTCAGTTGGTTAAGCATCTGCCTTCGGCTCAGGTCATGATCCCAGGATCCTGGGATTGAGTCCCGCATGAGGCTCCTTGCTCAGCAGGGAGCCTGCTTCTCTCTCTGCCTGCCACTTCCCCTGCTTGTGCTGGCTCTCTATTTCTCTCTCTCGCTCTCTGACAAATAAATAAAATCTTTAAAAAAATATTTCTCATTCAAACTACATATAATGCATGAAGGAAGGTTTTCTTCATATATTATGATTCAAACAACATTTTACAACAAATTGAATACAGAATCAGATGTGAAAATCAACTATTTATTAAATAAATTTCAATTATGTAACAATTCCACTTTTGTCACTATTGTTTTTCTTTTGGGAAATAGTTATTTTTGTAAAAATATGATTTTATGTCAACATGTAATAAGTTTATTATTTCTATATTGTTTTAAAATGAATTAGTAAAAATTTTTTGTGTTAACTTCTAATAAGGTACACAGACACATGCACAAAGTTCTTTTAATCCTTAATAATTTTAAGAATATTAACAAGTCCCAAAACTAAAAAGTTTGAGAATTTGCTTATCTAGATATCCAGATTCTGATAATGGCAAAGAAGTTAGTTTCAAAACAACCTTCCAGCTGATAACAATGATAAACTATGGACCAGCTGTAAAAGACCAACTTGTTTTAAAGCACTAAAGAGTGATCAAAAGCAGGCAGAAACTGAAGTGGATATAACATTTGAAAAGAAAGAAACCACACTACCTAAGATCTACATTTACCCAGGTTTTCCACTCTGGGCCCTGGTAGCTTGTGCAGCACACAAGGGATAGATAGATCTCTGGGAGAAAGGAGTCATCCTGTGCAGAAAAATCTGAGATCAAGTTCAGGGCTACTAGAATAAATTGAGGAAAAAAACTTTAAGACAAAATCTGAGAATAGAAAAGTCATAGAAAGAAAAGCCCCAAATTAGCATAAACCTCTCCTCAAAACCTTGGTTAACTGCATCTACAGGTCAAGACTGCAAGAAGCACAAAGGGAAAAGAAAGCTGGAGCACTGGGAGAATTGATTAAAGATTTCAGCAGCTGTTTAGCTCTGGAAAAATAGTTTTTAATACCAGTCCTGTGCCAAGTCAGAGGAACCTGGTGAGAGGAACCTTTGGTCTTTCTACTGAAACCCCAGAATGGCTAAAGGCTGCATCCCAGGACTAAGAGAAACACCATAAAACTAAAGGCAAAACTGAAACTGAAATAGAAATCATCTAAAAAACATAAAAGCAATCTTAAAAAGGAATCAGTGTGAGCCACCAGTAACTTAACTGCCTTCTGGGTGAAAACTCAGCAATCTTCAGAGGAAGAAAAAGAATCCAGCATCTTGACAACATATTATCTACAAGGTTTTCCTGAGAAGAAACAGGAAAATATGACCAATAGAGAAGATAAAAAACAGTCAACAGAATCAGACTGATATATGTCCTCTACATTAAAATTATAAGATAAGGAATTTAAAATAACTGTAATAAATATGCTTACAAAATCTACAAGAAAAGATGGAAATATGGTTAAAGATGGAGAATTCAGGAGAGATAAGGAAATGCAAACTTTAAAAACCTTGTATCTTAAATGCAAAATTCATTGGATGAGTTTAACAGCATAGGAACATAAGAGAATGAAGAATCAGTACTTTGGAAGTCTGGTTAACAGAAATTACCCAAACTAAAAAAATATATATAAACTTCTTACTAAACTCTACAGAGAATCGGTTAAAATTATTTAAAATGTAATTGAGAATAGCACAGAAAAATAATTGTAGAAATATTGGACAAAGTTTCTTCAAATTTGCTCTAAAACAAGAACTCTGTGAATGTGCTAATTTACTTATTGGTTCTAACAGTTCTTTTTTTTTTTTTAACTCAAATAAATAGTATTTTATTATTTACTAAGCTTCCCCTGCCAGGAAAAACAAAACAAACAAAACAATCCCCACAAACTGTACCTTTAAAAATGCTTTGACATTTATAAGCAATTAAGTTATAGTCTAGATCCCAATCATGGACTGTAGTAAGGGCTAGCTACAATTTAGGCTCAAATAAATACTACCCATGTAAATTTTTATCATCCTGCATAAACTTGAGGTTGCAATGGTGGAGGAAGTTTATCATTTTCAACATTTTCAGAGTCACAAGCTGCTAAAGATTGATTTGGGGGTTTAATTTCAAACGGATATTTCTCAACAATGTCTTGAACCTCTTTTGCAGTTCCATCCGTCCACTCTATTAGGTCTTTTTCAAGTTTCTTGGCTTCACTCATGATCCTCTTGCCCTTCATTCAACTGAGAGAGAAGATCCAAGTTCTTATACATTTGCTTAACCCCTAAGCAAGCATCAGGAGACCAATTCTCAGATTCCTGCTTCCTGGGAGAAGTCTGGCCGGACATGTATAGATCAAAATCTTCCTGACTTAAATTCAAAGACTGAGCATCTAATTTCTCAATGAAAGCCACAGCACAGCACAGATTGGTGAAATAGTAGCCATCCTCCCCAGCCATCAATCGGCTTGGGTTGCAGAAGCGGGTAATATACTGGATATTGGACTGAAGGCGTAGGGGGTTGCCCTTCAAGACAATGTAGATTAGAGGTGGTAAAAAGTCATCAGCTGAGGCTGGCTCATTCTTGGTGATCTTAATGGCATTGAAGATGTGCTTGCTGCACTTGGTGATGCAGGCCAACTTATCTCGAGGTACACGCTTTGAATCCATTTCAATGATGTCTGTGATTGCTTTCACCACCATATCAGATACTTCTGAAATTTCTTCATTAACAGGGACACAAAGCATCTGAGGTGTAACCCAGTGCAGGGCTCTGATCCTCTTTTGAATAGTGAGATCTTTCTTCTCATCATCTGTAGTTTCTGGACAGAACACAAATTTATAGAGACGAGTCATAATGTACTTTTCGATCTGATCCATTATCTTCTCAACTCTTTCTGAAGGCACTTTTCCACGAGTCTGCATTCTTTCATCCACATTCTGGTAAAAATCGTGAGTACACTCTGACTGTTCCTCAATGCTTAAATCCCTTTTGTAATGCACTGTTTCCAAAAAACATCTTGGTCTGCTTATAGATTTCTTGGCCTGTCTTGTGGAAGGTCTTGAGAAATTCTATGAACTCTTTAGACACTATCCGTTTCATTGCTGGCTTGCCGGTTTATGGAAGGACTGGGAGCTTTTGCTTCCTGAATTTCTGCCGTTTTTGATCCAACCCTGGATGAAGCACTGAAGAATTTCTTTACTGTGGTAACCTTGGGGATCTTCTCATTGGTTTTCTTTTCTTCAAACTTGGAAAATGTGAGGGACTGGGCCCCTGGGCCGCTCTGACTGCTGGCAAAGGCCTCTTCCTCCTCCCGCTGAAGTCGCTCTGCCAGTTCCCAATCCTCCTGAATTTGCTTCTGCCTTGCTTTGTGGTACTCTTCCCTCCAGCACTTGGAGCAGAAACCCTGCCCAGCAGGGTTGCCATAGTAACCACATCCTTTCTTGCAAAGGAGCTCTGGCTGATCCACATGAATTCCTCGGCGTTCAGACTTAAGGCTCATCTTCCTGCTGGTCTGCGGCTCCACGGGCGTCAGGATCGCCGCTGTCCGCGGGTCGCTCGAGTGGGTCCCTGCTCCGCCAGTCCACAACCCGCCCTCTTGTCAGCCCGCCCTCTCTCCTCTAACAGTTCTTTTTGAGATTCCTTAGGATTTATTAGGTACACAATCATTTCACCTACAAATGAAGATAGCTCCCTTTCTAATTGCTAGCCTTTTAGTTTCTTTTTCTTGCCTTATTGTACTGACTTGTGTCTAGTACAATGTTTAATAGAAGTGGTGATAGTGGGCATCTTTTCTGTTTTGATCTCAGAGGAAAAGCATTCAGGCTTTCTACCTTGAGTATGATGGTGGCTATAAGTTTTTCAAAGATACCCTTAATGAAGCTGAGGAAATTCCTTTTGATTGCTAATCTGTTCTAAGGCTTTATAAAAGGAACTGAATTTAATTATTTTCCCATGCCTACTGAGATACTTTCATGGTTTTACTCCTTAATTTTTTTCTAGTTACATTAAGTGGCACCTCAGATACTTGACTTTAGACCTCTTTTCACCTTTATATGGGGAATTACATAGATTGATTTTTTTTTAAAGATTTATTTTAGAAAGACAGAACATGGGCATGAGGGGCAGAGGGAGAGAGAATATCAAGCAGACTCCGCACTGAGCATGAAGCCTGACGTGGGGCTCAATCTCACAACCCTGAGATCATGACCTGAGCCGAAACCAAGAGTTGGACACTTAACTGACTGTGCCTCTGATTTCTGAATATCAAATCATCTTTGCTTTCCTGGGATAAGCTCTTTTTAGTCATGAGGTTTTATCCTTTTAAAATATTGCTAGGTTCTGTTTTATATCTTATTAACGATTTTTTTATAGCTTCATGATGTTGGTGTGTAGTTTTTTTATTTTTATAGTGCCTTTGGTTGTGGATAATGCTGGCCTTATAAAATGAGTTGGGAAGTGTCCTCTCCTACTCTATTTGTTGATATAAAATTACTTGTTTATTCCCTAGTTGTCCTTTTAATGTCTGTAGGATCTGTAGTGATGCAGCCTCTTTAATTTTTAATATTGGTAATTTGTGTCTTCTATTTCTTATTAGTATAAAAGTTATTAACCATATTAGCTATGGTTTATTAATTTATCAATTATTTTAATGAATCAGCTTTTGGCTTCACTCATTTTCTCTATTATTCTTCTGTTATATATTTCACTGATTTCTGTTTTAGTCTTTATTTTTTCCTTTTACTAACTTTAAAAAAAAAAACTTTTCAAGTTTATTTAAGTAACCTCTGCATCCAATGTGGGGCTTGAACTCCTGACCCTGAGATCAAGAGTTGCATGCTCTTCTTTTTTTTTTTTAATGTTTTATTTATTTATTCATGAGAGTCACAGAGAGAGAGAGAGAGGCAGAGGGAGAGGGAGAAGCAGGCTCCCCGCCTAGCAGGGAGCCCGATGCGGGACTCGATCCCAGGACCCTGGGATCATGACCTGAGCCGAAGGCAGATGCTTAACCATCTGAGCCACCCAGGCGCCCCAAGAGTTGCATGCTCTTCTGACTGAGCCAGCCAGGCACCCCTCCTTTTACTAACGTTTGAGTTTAATTTATTTTTCTTTTTCTAGTTACTTTGGGTGACAGTTTAGATCCCTGATTTAAAAGGATAAAAAATTAAAATGCTGCTTTAGTTGCATCCCACAAATTTTGGTATATTGTTTTAATTATCATTCAGTTCAAAGTATCTTTAAATTTACTTTAGGATTTCTTCTCTGATTCCTCTGATTTGGAAATGTGGTGATTAATTTCCTAATGTTTGGGAAATTTAGACATACATTTTTTAAAGATTGAAGTATAGTCGACACACAACATTACATTAGTTTTACACAGAGAGATATTTTTGATTGAATTACAGTTGATCCTTGAACAATGTGAGGTTGGGGCACCAACCCCCCACACAGTTGAAAATCCATAAATAACATTTGACTCTCCCCAAAACTTAACTGCCAATAGCCTACTGTTGACCAATAACATAAACAGCACATATTCTGTATGTTATATGTATTATGTACTGTATTCTTAGAATAAAATTAGCAAGGGAAAATATTATTTAAAAAATCATAAGGACTGTACTTTTTTATAAATACAGTACAGCACATACTGTATTTATTAAAAAAAAAAAACCATGTATAAGTGGACCTGTACTATTCAAACCTGTGTTGTTCAAGGCTCAAATATAATTCTGTTGTGGTCAGAGTCCATATTATGATTTCAGTTTTTTTAAATTTGTTGATACTTGTTTTATGACCCAGCATATATGGTCTTTCTTGGTGAATGTTCCATGTAAAATATTCTATAAAGATGAACTAGATACAAATGATTGTATAGTTTTTCAAGCATTCCATAACCTTATTGTTTTCTTTGTTCTGTCAATTACTGAGTGAGAGGTGTTTATATCTCAAGCTATAATTACATTGCTCCTTTCAGGTCTATCAGTTTTGTTTCATGTAGTTCATGCATTCTCAATGGGGCCTTCTCCCAAGGGAGCAAAACTTATAATGGGGAAATGAAAAAAAGGTTTCTTAGATATTATAATAGTCTGTGGCCCTCCAAATGGCAACAGAACATAGATTATGGTATTGAAATTTAATGGGGGGCAATTAGAAAAAAAATCTGTAAAAATACTCTCTAGGGGAGTGATAATGATAAAAAGCTGAGAAACACTGATGTATTTTGAAGCTCTGTTAGAACTGTTATGACTTCTAATGAAGTGTCTCTATCACTGTAATATTCTGTATTCTGAAATCTACTTGGATGTATAGCCACTCCCACTTTCTTATGCTTAGTGTTTGCATGTGTAATAGAGTATGATTCCATTTTTGAGGTCTTACTGCTGACAACTTCCTAGACCTGTCCTTCTTTTTTCTCCTCTTGCCCCACACCTGGGCAAGCCAATAAGAGAGCTTTTATGCTCTTTCTGTTGGTGCTGGCAGAAAGTTTAAACTATGCAATCACTAGCCCACATGTAGAACCCTCACCTAACCTACCCCCCAACCACAATAAACACGAAACCCAGACACACCCTCTTGCACTCACAAGCCATTTTAGGACCAGTCTGGGAATCTTCCTTGCTCTTCCCAGAAAGCCTCATTATGTCAGATTTTAGTCCTGACATCTGAAGTCAAATTTTGGGTGAGTGGGATAGGTTGTTAATTTCATCCTCACTTTCGGCAACCACAAGAGAGTATGATATATATTTTTCATGTTTTTATGTTTCACCTTCCTGTGTCTTTATATTTAATATTTTTAATATACATCACATAGTTGGGTCTTCCTTTTCATTTCAGATATTAAATCGTCATCTTTAGATGTTTCATTTGGTTATTTCTATCTTTGCTATCTTGCCTCATTATGTTCATTTTTGCTTTACATCCTTTATGATATTGAGGTCATTTATAATGACTCTTTTAGCATCCTTGTCTGCAAATTCCACCACCTCTACCTTTTTTAGGTCTGATTTTATTGACTTAGTTTTGTGTGTTTTTTTTTTAATTGACTGATTTGTTCCCCCTGTTTATGGGTCATATTTTCCTTCTTCTTCATATGTTTAATAATTTTTTATTGGATATCAGACATTATCAGTTTAATGTTGTTGAGTTTAACACATGTTGTATTTTCATAAAGAGTACTGTCCTTTTACTGGTATTCCGTGGCAGCCACAGAGTTGCCCACACGACCTCCCTTCAGGAGAGAACTTGCCATTCACGTGCAAGAAGTGTAGTTACTTGGTGCCTGGGTGGCTCAGTTGGTTAAGTGTCTGCCTTCGGCCCAGGTCATGATCCCAGGGTCCTGGGATTGAGCCCCACATTGGGCTCCCTCCTCAGTAGGGAGCCTGCCTCTCCCTCTCCCTCTGCTGCTCCCCCTGCTTGTGCTCTCTCACTCAGTCTCTCAACTAAATAAATAAAATCTTTAAAAAAAAAAAAAAAAAAAGGAAGTGTAGTTACCTGACAGCCTGCAATTGTTAGCATCTTCAGGATACTCTTCAGATGATGAATCAAACAAGAGTTTCCCCAGGAAGTTCCCATCCAAAGACTGAACAGTGAGAAGGTACTAGAGGCTGGCTATTCTCTCCATGGGGGACTCCTCAGATGGACAGTCTTTGCTTCAGACCAGTTAGGTTGGTTAAGACTTTGTCAGGTCTGCACAATGGTCTGAGGCTCTCCCTGCCCAAACCTGTTAGCATCTCCCTCTTTCCTTCCATAGGTTCCAGATCTGTATCATGATCTAATGGCTTTCTATGTTCAATCTTACTTTCTTCTCCTTTATATTTCATAGATGTACCTCTAAGAAATCTATTATACTCCTAACTCTCTCAGTATCTCCATTCTAGAGGACCCAACAGATACATAGTAATTATTTTTGGGTTGGTTTAATCCTTTTGATGCTTTTGTTTAAGCTCTTTTTAAAAAAATTTTTAAAAAGATTTTATTTATTTGAGAGAGAGAGAGAGAGAGAACACGCATGGGGGAGAGGGCAGAGGGAGAAGCCAACTCCCCGCTGAGTAGAGAGCCCAATGCGGGGCTTGATCCCAGGATACCAGGATCGTGACATGAGCCGAAGGCAGACGCTTAGCCGACTGAGCCACCAGGCACCCATTTAAGCTCTTTTGTGGCAAATCTTGCAAAGTCTTTAACCTATGGCTAATCTAGCCCCATTTATTAGGTGTGGCCTTCCTAGGGTGTCTATCTAACATCCTATATCAACAAGTTCTCTCCATTCTGGCTCGAAAGAAATAAAATGATTCTTTGTACAGGAGGCTATGGGGATTGTTCATCTTACAACACCATGGTAGTTGTATTTTCCTTAGAACATGTCTTTGTCTAGTCTCACAGAGTTTCACCTATACATGTGCAGGCTTATATTTAGCCAAAGACTCAAGGAGAAACTTTTCCAGATTTGGGGAACTCTTTTTCTGCATAGCTCACTTCTTTTGGGAAGTATGTCCTGGAAATTTTAGCCACCTCAATCTCCTTGAATGCCAAGGTCAGTCTCCTCAAGTCAGTAAAATTGCCAGGTTCTTTTTGGATTCCTTTCTCTGTACTGTAGTCTGGAAGCTGCTTTCAGATGAAAGCCTGGGATGAGGTAGGGTTCATCTCATTTGTTTCTCTTCTCTCAGGAATCCAGGCCTGTGCTGCCTGTTGTTCAATATCTGAAAATAGTTTTGTCCAGTTTTCTTTTTGTTTCCTGTAAGAGTATAATTCCAGACTCTGTTACTTCCTCAGGGCTGGAAGCAGAAGTCTTGAATTATAAAAATGCAGGCCCAGATGACTTAACAGTGATTTTCATCAAACATTTAAGGAAGCAGTAATACCAATATTACACAAATCCTATAAGAAAACAGATGAAGAGGGAACACCCCCTGTTTGATATTACTGACACAATTCTGATACAAAAACTTTTCAAGGACATTACAAGAAAACTACAGATCACTATCCTTGGTAAAATCATGCATAAAAACTTGCTAGAAAATTAGCAAACCAATATCAGTAATCTAGAAGCAGGATATAATACATCTTGTCCAATTGGGGTTCATCCCAGAAGTCCAAATTTGGTTTAAAATTCAAATTAATTAATGTCATATACATAGTAATAGATTAAGGAAGAAAGATCATATGATCATCTCAACAGGTGTAGAAAAAGCATGTTAAAAACAACATTCATAATTAAAACAATCAGAAAGCTAGGAAAAGAACTTCCAGAATTTAATAAAGAGCACTTATGAAAAGCCTACAGTTAATATTAGGCTCAAGAATGAAATATTAAATGTCTTCCTTCTAAATTTAGTGAACTGATAAGAATGCTCACTGTCACCACTTCTATTCAACATTGTACTGTAGATCCTAATCAGTACAACAGAGTAAGAAAAAGAAATGAAAGCAGTAACATATACAAATGTAGAAGTAAAATATCTCTTTTCTACAAGGCATGTTTTGTATTCCAAAAACTAAAGGAATATACCAAAACAAACAAGGGACAACAGCAACAACAATAAAACTTAAGTAATAGGTAGAATACAGTAAGTAGAAGTATGCAAAATCAATATATAAAAATCAATTGTGGGTATGTACATTAACAACAAACTGGAAAAAGAAATTTTAAATATCCTACTATTTACATTGGCATTAAAATATTAAAAGATTAGACACAATGAAATATGTATAAGACCTCTATACTAGAAATAATAAAATATTGCTTACAGGAAGTAGAGAAGCTAACTAAAATAGAAAGATACAGTATAATCATGATCTGGAAGACTCAATATTGCTAAGATGTTTGTTCTCACCAATAAAAATCCCAGCACATTTGTTTAAAGAGATTAAGAAGTTGATTCTAAAATGTATTTGAAAAAGAAAATGACCCAGAATAGCTAAAACAATTTTTAAAAGAAGAAAGTTAAAAGACTTACTATGACTTGAAGACTTATTAGAAAGTTCCAATAATCACAGACCAGGTAGTATTGGCAATAGGACTTAAAACATAGCAAAGGAAAGAACAGTCTGAAAATACACTAACACAAATATAATCAAACAATTTTTTGATAAGATCACCAAGCAATTTAATTTAATTTAACAAGTGACGGGAGAAATTGGTATCTATATGGAAGAAAGTAGACCTTCGGCCCTTACCTCACATCATAAACCAAACTTAACATGAGATGGGCTATAGAATTAATAAAAATAGCAAAATATTCATAACATTTTTAGAAGAAAATATAGGAAACTATTATCACAACCTAGTAGAAGGAAAATATTTGAGAGGTCAAAAAATTATAAAAGATGATGAAATCCAGTTTATATAATTATATAATTATAAAAGATGATAAAATCCAGTTTATATAATTTTTTTTTCTTTTTTCTTTTAGATTTTATTTATTTATTTGACAGAGAGAGAGACAGCGAGAGCAGGAACACAAGCAGCGGAGTGGGAGAGGGAGAAGCAGGCTTCCTGCCGAGCAGGGAGCCCGATGTGGGACTCGATCCCAGGACCCTGGGATCATGACCTGAGCCGAAGGCAGACGCTTAATGACTGAGCCACCCAGGTGCCCCAGTTTATATAATTTTTATAATTATATAAACTGGATTTCATCAGAGTTAAAAATTTGTGCTTATTGAAAGACATTGTTAAAATAAATAACCAAGTCATAGACCTGAGGAAATATTCAGAATACCTATATCAAACAAAAGACTTCTATCCAGTATATGTAAAGAATTCCTACTACTTGAGGAAAAAATATAGTACCCAATAAAAATGGGCAGAACATTTGAATAGGCACCTCTGAAGAAGCACTTGAAAAAGTTCTCAACATCATCAATCATTAAGAGATATCTAAATTAAAACTGCAAAGATATACTACCATACACTTCTGTATGACCAAAATGAAAATATTGATAACATCAAATACAGAAGAGATGGTGGGACAATCAAAATTCTCACACATTTCTGGTAAAAGTTTAAAATGGTACAGTAACTTTTAAAAGCTGACAGTTTCTTAAAAAAGTGAAATATACACCTGCCTAATGAATGAGTGATACCACCTGCTAGGTGTTTACTGAGGAGAAATAAAAACGTATGTCCACAAAAAGATGTTTACAAGAATGTTCATAATACCTTTATTCATAATGGCCCCAAACTGGAACATTTCAAATGTCTATGAACTGGAGATGTATAAACAAACTCGTATAAACTGAATACTATTCTATAATTAAAAGAAATTACCTAAACTACTGCAAAAACATGTGTATGTCTCTCACACGTTAAGCTGAGTTAAAGAAAATAGATATGAAAAAGGTCTAGGATAGACAAAACTAATCTATGCTGGTAGAAATCACAAGTGTGATTGTCCTAGTGGAAGGGACGGACTTGGAAGAGGCCTGAAGGCCTCTTTATATTGGGTGTGACATACATGGGTTTATGCTTCTGTCAGAACTCGAAGGACTTCACACTTAAGATCTCCACGTACATTATACCTACAAAGCATGGAGTAGATTCTTGGCAAGGTAATAGCAGTCAGTATATCTATAAACAATAAGGCAAACAAGGAAAGAACTTACATGAGGAGTGATAGTCAAAATCAAAACGTAGATTTTAGAGGCATGGAAATCAGTCATGTATAAGCATGTCAAAGATTTCAGGCCTTTAAAAAGAGATCCCTAATAAGACTTCAACTATTTAAAAAAACCCAAAAACCCAATATAGAAAATAACAGGTGTTGGTGAGGATGTGGAGAAACTGGAACTCTTGTGTATGTTACTGGGAATGTAAAATGGTGTAGCCATTATGGAAAACAGTATGGCAGTTCCTCAAAACATTAAACACAAAATTACTGTATATTCCATCAATTCTCCTTCTGAGTATATACCAAAAAGGCTGAAAGCAAAGACTCAAGTAGATATTTGTACACTCATGTTCATAGCAGCATTATTCAGAGTAGCCAAAAGGTAGAAGCAACTCAAGTGTCCACTGGATAAGCAAAATATGATATACACATACAATTGGAATATTACTCAGCCTTAAAAAGGAAGGACATTCTGATATACTATAATATGAGTAGACCTTGAGGACATTATGTTAAATGAAAAAAGCTAATCACAAAAAAGACAAATACCACATGACTCCACTTACATGCAGTACCTATGTAGATAAATTCATAGGGACAAAGTAGAATGGTGGTTGCCAGAGGCTAGCGGGAGAAGGTAATGGGGAGATATTTTTTAATGAGTATAGTTTTAGTTCTTTTTTTTTTTAAGATTTTATTTATTTATTTGAGAGAGAGAGAGAGCACAAGCAGGGGGAGTGGCAGAGGGAGAGGGAGAAGCAGGCTTCCCGCTGAGCAGGGAGCCCAATGTGGGACTCGATCCCAGGACCCTGGGATCATGACCTGAGCTGAAGGCAGACGCTTAACGACTGAGCCACCCAGGCGCCCCTACAGTTTTAGTTCTAAAACATGAAAAGAGTTCTGGAGGTGGATGGTGGTGACAGTTGCACAATGTAAATGTACTTAACGCCACTGAACTATATGCTTAAAAATGGTTAAGATAATAAGTTTTATGTTATGTGTATTTTACCACAATTAAAAAAATAGATCCCTCAAAACATTCAAAGGTGTCAACTACCTGAGTCCACTGGATTTTATCTTTACAGACTCACCAAGGTAGCTCTGACTTGGAAAAATTTTCTCTGTTGTCCATAGTTCTTCTCCTTGCTCCAACTTGCGGATCATATCAGGCTTAGTCATGTGAAACCCTGGTAATAAAAAATGAGACTTGGTCTAAGCTGCTTGGGCCTCAAAACTATTGAAAGAAGAGAAAGATATAGCTCTAAGGTGACAGACAATGTACACATTAACATCTTACCAAGTTAATACCCTGCACTAGGCACGTGAGGACATAATCACACTATCTGGTAACAAAAAGGGATTCATCACCTCTGATGTCTGAAATTCAAAGTTCCATATGCTTTAGAAATCCTTGAAAGGAGATGTATAATGTTGAAAGATTCAAGGAATTTTCCTTACCAACAGAGATGAGGTGGCAGTAGTTTTCCAACGTGACATCCCTGTAGAGGGCCTTCTGTCCAGGATCCAGTTGCTGCCACTCCTCCTGGGTGAAGTCCACAGTCACATCCTTGAATGACACTGATCCCTGTAAGGGCATACTCTAGTTCATCCTAAAGTGATTGGAACTAGTGAGAACTAGATATTGGAGACCATGTCAGTGGTCAGACTAGTTTTCTTATTTTGTGTTTTCTATTGTAGAAAATTCTCTCTGATAATACATTCTGTATTTACTTACTATCTCATGCTAAAAATATATAAGATTATACTATTTGCCTTAAATGTGACTGGTTGCCTGGTGGACCAAAATGAATAAAACCCTGGCCTTGCTTATGAGAAGTTACAGGTTAAGTGAGAGGCATACATATAAATACATATACCCAAGAGATATTACAGATGAATGACAGAAATATGTACAAGGGAAAGTGCTATGAAGTGAAGAAAAATTTCATTTTGTATTCCAAGGCTTCACTGAGAACATCAAAATTTTGTCCTTACAATGAATTTGCTTTGTACAGGGCATCAGCTTTTAAAATTCATGAGGAGAGGAAAATTAGTTAGTAAATTGAGGAAACAGCAAAAGACACGGTATGTTAAGAAAGATTCTTTGAGCTCTAAGAAGAAAAACATATAATGAGCTAGGCAGTGCGCATGTTTATCAAATAATACTAGACTTTTTCCTACAGAGCAGTGGTCTTAAAAATGTACTGAGAACGCTCTCAATATATTTATATTTATTTATAAGTCATCAGTCAGCAATAATGGCAATCCACAGAGTTGATGATCTGCTCTTGAATGCAATCTGTTAGTATTTTCCTCCCTTCCGATATACTGTCTTGTACATTCCATTCTAATGCGTACCCCACTTTACTTAGTCTGCTGCTTTGTGGAGTATAAAGAAATATTAAATAGCACATATGTTATCTGATAAAATTTGTACTTTAGAGGCAATACTCTTGAAGACTGGAGAAGGCTTGAGGTGTGTTAAGTGGGAAAGACAATTAAGTAACCATTGTTAGAGATGTTTCCTAGATTAAGGTGATATTAGTGGTCTAGAGAGGGGAAAACTGGTTAGTGTATAATGGGTTGCAACAGAATTGGTCATAAATTGGTTGTAGAGTGGAAAAAAGAGGCATAGCTCTTGGGTTACCTGCATAGGCAAGTGGGGAGGTGCTAAGACTAGAAAGGGAAATGGAAAACAGAAGAAAGAATAAGCTGGACCAAAGGAGGTAATGAAGTAGACTTTGGAAATGTACTTGAAGTGTCTAAGGGACATTCAGGTGGTCATAACTTTTGGAGATTGGATATATGATTCTGACACTCTGAATAGAAGTCTAGGATGGAGAGAGGTATTTGAGAGTCACTAGAATTAGATCAGTATAACCTTTAGAGTGGATCTGTGCATAGAGAAAAAGAGACAGTGAAGAGAAGAGAACCAATTGGCATCTGGGGAAAATCAGTACTTTGAAGATGGGTGGATAAAGAGGAATTTTCTGAAAGACATGAAAACAGGAAAAAGTACCACCTTTCATTCAAAGTAGAATGTTTCAAGGATGGACTAGCATATGCATTTCATTCTGCTGCACCCACATATGAAAAATTAGAAGAAACTAAAAAGATAAGAATAAATCTGTAACAGCATTGAAATACTGGAAAGGTTTTCACTGGCCGGCCACCGTTTGTACAAATTGGATGAAATGGACAGGAGGATCACAGAGGGAGAATGCAAAATCACAATTTTCTGTACAAGCTTGCAAGCCAATCTCTATCTTGGAAAACTCACACAACAAGACATCTTACCACAAGCTAATGATGTAATTTACCAATTCTACCTCCCACTGTATCATTGCAAAACCTAGGTGAGTGGAGATGATCAAAGTTTTTCCATGTCTGCTCCTTGACTCCTCACAACTTAGATCTCAAATCAGTGTCTAGACAAGATAGATTCATTAAAGATGGATAGATTCAGTAAAGTAATATATTCCCTTTTTATTTTTATTTTTTTAAAGATTTTATTTATTTATTTGACAGAGAGAGAGCACAAGTAGGCAGAGCGGCAGGCAGAGGAAGAGGGAGAAGCAGGTTTCCCGCCGAGCAGGGAGCCTGATGCGGAGCTCGATCCCAGGACCCTGGGATCATGACCCGAGCCGAAGGCAGACGCTTAACGACTGAGCCACCCAGGCGCCCCGATATATTCCCTTTTTAATCAAAATAATACATTTCTGTTCCAGCAGTACTTTTGTGAGAAGACTAAGAAAGGAGATGATGAATAATATACCAAGTCAGTATGTAAACATTGGCTACAACAAGAAGGTACACATGGGAAAGGCTTATGTTTATCTGGTTGGAATAAGAAAAACTGGGAACAGGTCTGTAACTAGGTAGGGAAGGTGAGGAACGTAGGATGCACAATTTAGGGATGCACAACCCTATGAGCACTCCTTACATTTTGCACTTAGGCCACTTGCTTGCCCTACTGGAGACCAGTTTCATGGAAGCAAATGCCAACATCCCGGAAATTTATTTATTTATTTATTTATTTTTTAAAAAGATTTTATTTATTTATTAGAGAGCGAGAGAGAGAGAAACAGCATGAGAGAGGAGAGGGTCAGAGGGAGAAGCAGGCTCCCTGCTGAGCCAGGAGCCCGATGTGGGACTCGATCCCAGGACCCTGGGATCATGACCTGAGCCGGAGGCAGTCGCTTAACCAACTGAGCCACCCAGGCGCCCACATCCCGGAAATTTAAGGATAGGGAAGCAAATGTTTATATCACCTGAAAACAACTTATTTCAGAAAGAGAGGAAACATCATCTCACCTGAGGCATGGCTTTGAGATTTGCAAGAGATGAACCTTCTCTTTTGAGCCTTTCTTTTGGAAAAGGGAAGAATCCTGAGAAGGCAGAGATGGGAGGATACAAAGAGCCATGTGAAACCATATTTGACTTAGATCTCCCAGAATAATTCAGTTAAATCTGCATCAATTTTCACTGTTTCAGCACTTGCCCACTCTGTGTACCCACACATATCCAAGCTGGAGGTTAGTGGGGAAAAGGGCAATTCCTGCTCCCTCACCACAGAAACCTAGTCTCTTCATGAATTAGAATGGATCTGGGCAATCTGTCATTGCTGGAGAGAGAGAGGGAACATTGTGCTTTTCCCTCTGCAGCTCTACCTTCCATTTCCCATGGAAGACAGGTTTGTCATGTATTTCCAAATAGTTCTTCATGGACTTTCTACCAATTTACATTGTTAGTATCAGCACAGAATACCTCCCCACACCCTGATGAATGCCGTTGATAATAAATTTTTAATCTCTGCCTATCAGATATATATTGTAGTTCTAGCTTACATATTTCTTATTATGAGAGAATAAGCTCCTTTTATTTCTTTTCTATGATTGCATCTTCTTATGTCTATTTTTCTCATATGTTTTAATTTCCTAATTGATATTATCTTCCTTTTTTATTTAGTAAACTAACCCTTTATTTTAAATTGCAAATAATTTTTCTTAGTTGCTCATATGACTATTAAAGTGTTTTTACCTTGTGAAGTTTTTTTGTTGTATGTTTTCTTGTTTAGCAATACTACATATTATGTAATCCATATTTTTTCAATTAATGTGAAATGTGATCTCTATCATATATTACATATCCCTATATGCTTGAGAGTCTCTAAACTCTAAGTTCCTCTACTTAATCTTTATTGATTCACCTGTATCACACTAATTAATAAGCATAATTAATTATTGAAAATTAACTTATTATTAATTTACTAATAGCTAATTTAAGGATTAACTATTGAACAACACTTTTTAGTAGTACAGGTATGGAACTAGAAAAGAAATTGATCCTTCCACTCTATAGGCTTCCTGAAGAGAAGATGATACAATGCTAAGGGAAGTCTGAAGTTTTGACTGCTACAGTGAATGTTTTAATTAGCAAACTATTTTAACTATTAAAATGAGACTGACCTTGTGATTAAAAGTATACCAAATACTTTTTAATCTTGGAATGCCTGAAGAAGCTGTTGACCCTACCACTGATTTCATCCAGAAGCAGGAAACTTCACTCATACATCAGTGTTGAAAGTACTAGTTATGAGCAAAGATTGTTTTTTACTGCTTGCTATTCACGGAATACTATTAATTTCAACACATTGGTTTTAGTTCACATAGTGTTTCCCTGTAATGAATCTTACCATCTGGGGAATGAAATCTTACCTCTTCCTTTCCAATACTTTTACCTCTATTTGCTAAACTGCTATTGAGGTACAATTTTGGAGACAGGCTTAATGACCACTCTTCAGATAATCAAATCTTAAATACCCAACTAAACAGTGGTCATGCACAGTTTCTCAATCACAAAACCATCACAAATAATAACAGTAGGTTACAAACACATGCACAGTTACATTCAACCAAACTTACTTCAGAAAACCACCATCTCACAGTACCCTACATGCACATTGCATAATTCCAGGCAAAGTCACAAAATCACTTTCGCTTCTCCATAGTCACCTATAGTATCAAGCAGGACTCCCACCTACTCTAAAATTAGACACATAAGGAGGAAACCCGAGGCAGCAACACAACTCTGTCCACTTTTCACACACATTCGGTCCCAACATCTCTCAGAGTAGCAGGCACCCAAAACGCAGCAGGTTGGGCACAGGAGGCCGCCTCAATTCGGTACACACACACACACACACATACAGCGCCCGCTGTTTGAGGCCCCGCTCCCAGCGTTGGAGCTTCCTCGGGGTCAAAACAGACAAAACCCTCTCCGCGCGGAGCTCGCTTCAGGTCAAACTCGATTGTCACCCTCAGGGTCACGCCCACGGACCACGCCCGAGGCCCCGCTCGCACAGATCCGAGTGTCTGGTTACCGTGGGCTCAGTTCCGGTTCCCTCCTCAGAATTACCAGGCCCGCTTGAACTCCCTGTTTCCTCCCTGGCCTCCCCTCCGCGACCGGCTCCCTAGTCTGCCCTCTCGGTCCGAGCTCCGGGTTCCCGCCTCCTCAGAGCCCCTAGGACCTACCAACCTCAGCCCCGGCCAAGGATCAGTCATCTGCGCCTGCGCACTCCCGCGTGGGCCGGAGCTCCCAGGAGTCCACGGGGCGGCGCATTAGTAGCCCAGCTGTCTGAGCTCCCGGCTCCCGGGACTGTTTGTGTCAACGTCCGCGCTCTTCCAGAGTAGTCTGCGTTTCTCACAGGCCCTGGGGGAGCTAGTGAATCTCAGCCTCGTGTTCATTTCCCGCTAGGCTTGAGGTCACCGTTTTCCGTGTGGTGAGTTGAAGTGACCGGGGTCTGGGTGCGGGAGGAGCTCACCGCGGGAGGTCCGGAGTTTCCCAGGCGCGTAATAAGCAGGTGGAGCAGGAGCGTCAGGCCTGTGTGGAGAAGGTGAGTGTGTGCGTGTGTGTGTGTGCGCGTGATTGTGTGCCTGCGTAGGTGTGGGATGTGATGAGTGTATGTGTGTGTCAGAGTGTGTGTATGTGTGCGCGCGCGCACGGTGGGGAGGCCCTGAGTGGTGCGCATTAGGCTCCCGGGACTGTGTGGGGGCGGAGTCTTTTTTATGACCATGGTCAGCTGTGACTGTGAGTTGTGTTGTACTGTGATCGAGTGATTCCATGACAGCTCTATTGTGACCAACCGGAGGCTAATGAGAAATGGCTTAGTGTAGCTTTTTTATTTTTAGGTAAGGTAGGGCTTCATTTTTGCAGTTCTCGTGCTGAGGAATCTGTGGATAAGATCCCCGTGTGATTCATTCTGTGCTTGTGAGAGACCTCGAGCCCCTAGTTAACCACAGGGGCCCCCTGTTCTAAAGGATGGCCTTTGTTGCCTTCATGCCTTCATCAGTGCACCCTGTATGTATTGTCCAGCCTAGTGCTTAACGTAGTGAAGGAATAGAGTACATTAAGTATAGCCTATTCTTGACCCAATTGTAAGTTCCACTTGGAATTTTTTGTACGGGGTTTTCTTTCACTGTCTCTGTCATTTCATCCTATAACCACACTGCACAGAAATGCTAGTTGCACAAAAATGGCTGTCAAAGGGAAGTTGAACATTTGAGACCTAGAATGCAGGTTACAATTAAAAAAGCATAGCCCTGTGTTTATTGTGGCAATTTTACAGCTGGAATTGCCCCCAAGGCAGGGTCCTGGGAAGACGTGATACTGAGGCACCAAGAGTAGGATTACTTCTTTGAATCTTCCCCTTGGCAGCTCTGTGGGGTCAGACTGCATATGGCAGATCCACAGCATTTTTACAGCTCTGTTGACAGAAAACTGCTGTGAACATAGAAACAGATTCCAGTCCCAGGCTTCAGTGAACCTTAGTTTTCCTTATGATACAAGGAAGAGTCAACAGTATTCCAGTCTTTCTCAGACTTCCATTAGTGTGTGTTTAATACATATCATGGGGGCTTGCTAGTGATGAGGAAGTGTGTTCTTGTTTAGCCTGTCTGGGCTCCAGGAAAGGCCTGCTATGTTGTCCTTCCAATTTTTGCTGTATTCCAAAAGAAGAGCAATGAGAGAACATTGTTATAGTTCACATCTCAAAGCCAAGCTAGAAGTCATTTTGAGCTTTCTCTTTGTTTTATGAAATTTCATTTTTGTTTTTCGGGATATAGAATAACTTCATCTGAAATGCCCTGCCAAATAGTGGCTTATACATTGACCTGGTCTCTAGGCCTTCTCTTCCCAGTTAATGATGGTACCATGAGATTGGATCCCCTTTCCCAGTTCCTCATCAAATGCTCTTCCTACAGTTAATTTTCATATAGCCACTTGCCAACACCTCCCCTTGTATGCTTTTTGTCCTGAGCATTCTCGTGATGCAGAAATAGTCTTTTTTCACTTTACACAATGATTTGTTAAGGAAGAGACCAATGTTTAGGTAGAATTATACATTTGGTACTTTAGATATTCTTCAGACACACGAGTGGAAAAAATGGCAAGGTAGATAATTTGATTGATTTCAGTGTACTATATAATGGTCTCTGAGTCTTGAGCAGGGGTCAGCAAACTTTGACCCAGCAGGCCAAATCCAGCTTGTGCCCTATTTTTTTTTTTTTTTGGCCTGTGAACTAAGACTGGTTTTTAACATTTTTCAATAATTAAAAACATATCAAAAGGAGAGCCATATTTTGACATGTGAAAATTATATGAATTTCAAATTTCAGTGTCTACAAATAAAGTTTTGAATTTGGTCAATTAAAAAGTTTGTGGAAATTTGTTATCTCTCTCGTTAAATAAGCACTACATAATATCCTTGATTTTGCCTTTAGGCCCACAAAGCCTAGCATTTTTACTATCTGGTCCTTTACAGAAGTTGCTGACCCCTAATCTAACTTAAAATCTTAGTTTTGCCATTTAGTATTTGTGAGTTTGGATAATATGTTCAATATCTTTCTATTCCATAATTTGTTTGTAAAATGCCAATAATAGTATGAATTTCAACGGGTTTTATGAGGATTAGAGTTAATATTAATAGGGCACTACAACAGTGACTGACAATAAGTGCTTAAGTTAAAAACATGTTATTATGTGGATAATCTAAGTCCACATTCATAGATAAGGAGCAATGAAAATGAGAAGTTAATTGTAATAGGCACTTGTAAGTGAGAAAATGGGCCATATGCCCAGATGATCTAAAACAAGAATTCGGGGCACCTGGCTGGCTCAGTCAGTTAAGTGTCTGCCTTTGGCTCAGGTCATGATCCCAGGGTCCTGGGATCAAGCCCCACATGGGGCTCTCTGCTCAGTGAGGAGCCTGCTTCTCCCTCTGCCTGCCGCTCTGCCTACTTGTGCTCTCTCTCTCTGTGTCAAATAAATTTTAAAAATCTAAAAAAAAAACAAAACAGGAATCCTTCACCTTAAATGAATTGCCTTAGAATTGTATATCCAATTATTGCATATTTATTTTATTAATACATATTTTTCTTGGGGGAAATTCTATAATTTTATGATACTATCAAAGGTACACATGACCCAAACAAGTTTTGAACCACTAACTTAGTTATAATAACTTATACTTGGAGGGGCGCCTGGGTGGCTCAGTCATTAAGCATCTGCCTTCGGCTCAGGTCATGATCCCAGGGATCGAGCCCTGCATCGGGCTCCCTGCTCAGCGGAAAACCTGCTTCTCCCTCTCACACTCCTCTTGCTTGTGTTCCCTCTCTCGCTGTGTCTCTCTCTGTCAAATAAATAAATAAATAATAATAAAAAAATACTTATACTTGGAAGTTGAGTTTAGGAGGAGTTTGTCTAAAAATAATTTCCTGTATTATGTTATTATTGTTAATCACATTACATCCAAATTAATATTAGAGATATTCTGATATAAAAAATAAAAAATGTAATGCTATGCAGTATTCATGTTTATGAACAAAAATACTCAAGAAATTGCTAAATTATAAATATAAAGTTTAATATAGGCATTTCTTAGCAATTTTTCAAGGATTATATCCAGTAGAATACATTAACCGGACATTCAGTGGCAAAAGGCAATGATAAAGCCACTTTTATTAAGCCTCTACTATGGACCAAACAGTTTACTCTGAAAATGTCACCTGAGTTGTGCTCATTCACAGGGGAATCGTAACACGGAAAGTGTCTCATATTGATGAAATAAAGTAAAAGAGGGCACAAGACTTGGTAGGTTTAAGTCACACTGGTTTTAGTGCTGTTACCAGTTATTTTGCCAGCCTGTTTGCTCACAGTTTTCATAATAAGAAGATAGCCCATCCTACAATTCTTTTTAGAAAAATGCTTTAAGTGAAAATTGTTCTATATTCCTGATGATGAAATTAACATAGTCTTCTTGAAAAAATTATTAATCCAAGTTGAACTTATAAAATAGAACGTTAACAGTACTCATAATTTTAGGGGTGCCTGGCTGGCTCAGCCAGAAGAGCATGCGACTATTGATCTCAGGGTTGTGAGTTTGAGCCCCACATTGGGTGTATAGATTACTAAAAAATAAATAAGCTTAAAAAAAAGTACTCAGAAATAGTCACTAACATTTTGGTGTACATTCTTCTAAACTGTTCCTTGTGCGTATGTTTATGATTTTGTGTTTCTAGGAAAATTTACAAGAATTAGTCACTAAAATAAGACCTCTTAGATTGAAGAAGGAATACAATCCAATCACTGGTTTTGTTACACCTCCATGTCTGTAGTGTCAAATGACAAAACTAAAACAATTTAGTGATGAGTTTGATGTTTTTTATTCAAAGGAAAACAATCCATGGATCGGGGGAGTACTGTGCCTCACACGCAATGGAACACTTTTCTTAAATGAATTGCCTTAGAATTTAGGATTTTGGGCAAGAGAGAGTTTTCTAGAATGTTAGAAGAGGCAACACAGAAATAGTATGATTGACTAAGAGGTCAGGGATTTCCTTAAAAGACTACTAGGTCCTATTTTTTAGGGTAAGGTGAGCTAGCTAAAGCTGAGATGACGGATTGTGATTGGTATATGTTAGGTTTTCTTGACTGGTGTTTCCTGTAAGTGCAGACTGACTAAAGTTTAGATTTGTGATGTGGGCCAGGCCACTAGGGTGGCCTCCATTTTGAGGGCTTTGATATACAAATTAACCTTATCAGTTGGTATAAGAACCTGTTTGTACCTTTTGGAATTATATAGATATCAATTTATGAATAATTCCAGGAGAACAAATTATCAAGTAAGGATACCCAGAATTTTTTTTTCTTTCTTTCTTTCTTTTTTTTTTCTTTCTCTTTCTTTTTCTTTCTTTCTTTCTTTCTTTCTTTCTTTCTTCTTACAGATTTGGATAACTTTCACAGGACAGCACTAATATCTCAAGAGCAACTGTCTTAGGAGTCTCCATTTTATAAAATACGCTGACAAGTTTGCGTTTATAATTTCAGATAACAGAATTATATGTTAGTAGTTATAAATATACATAAAAGTCTGGGTTAGGCAGGGGACAAAATTGAGTTTTTGTTAATAATTTCACTTTGTTACCTAAGTGGGTCAGATTTTCTGAGCTAGTTTTATGAGACAGAGTGGTGACTCTGTAGCTGCTGTCCTCCTTTTTTTTCTGAAAATCTCTGTGGTAATGTTGTTAGTGAAGGACTATATTTTCAAGCTGTGCTTTGTGATATATTAGCATTATAAGGAAGAGGAGCCTAAGAAACTCAAATTTCACTCTCAAAAAATGGTAAGAACTGAAGAGAATTTCCTTTAATAGTAGTGGATTATAGGACATGAAATAGTTTCTTCATCATCAATAAAAAATAGATATTTTGTTTGTTTGTTTTCAGTTAATCCTGACAACTTGCTGAGGTGCCAGATACTATTGTTTTTCTCATTTTATAAGGAAATCTAGGCAGAGCAGATAAAGTACTTACTAAGGCACACAGTAACTTTCAGAGCTAAGATTGACAAATTGAAGGTTTAACCACAGAGGTTGTTCTTATTTATGACTGTATATAACCTTTCAATTTCTTAACCTGCCTTTCTTACTCATTAATTCATTACAAATGACTTTCTTCAACATTTAGTATGAATTAAGATAATAATTTTTAAAAACTAATATAGTTATAATAGCTACCGATAATTTATTTCACCTTTTCCCTACCTTGAGATATTTATAGTTACTAAAATTACTCTGTGATGAATATCCTTGAGATAAATCTTTGTCTACTTTTATATCTAGTTCCTGCTCACGGAGCTTATTCTAGTACTTGAGGGGACACCACTAAAAAGAGTTAATTTGCTCATGATTAAACAAAGATCAAATATATGTGGGAATAAATGTAGACTGTGATAAAGGCTTTAAAGAAGCACATGTTGGGAATTTATATGTAAGAGACATTCTGATGACAGCATTCTCAGGTTATGACCAAGTTGTACTGATGACATAAGAGCTCTGTGGAGGTAAATAGGTTTTATTCAAGAAGATTTATGCCTTACAATTTTTTAAAGATTTTATTTATTTATTTGAGAGAGAGAGCATGAGTGGGGTTGGGGGGAGGGGCAGGGAGAGAGGGAGAAGCAGACTCCCCAGGACCCTAAGATCATGACCTGAGCTGAAGGCAGACACTTAACCGACTGAGCCACCCAGGTGCCCCATGCCTTATATTTTTAGTAAGCTTAGATGTGAAGTGTGACTACTAGAACAAGATTATATAGGTATTTGGCAGGTATCAGGGCTAAAAGGAATGAATTAGAAGTAAATTAAACCCATATATCAGAGAGACATGAAAGCAGCATTTAGAACATCATAAATACCTGAGACTTCTCTTACCAACTTTTAACCATTCTTTTCTAGGCAAAACTTCAACTTCCTTGACCATATGTAAAAGTCAAAGTGTTAAATTAGGTTTTGGGATCTAAATGAAACAAAAGCCATTCTGACTTGGTACCTATTTATCCTGAGCACTTTCTCAAAGTTCAAGGGAAGACTGTTTAAGACTACCTTTTAATAGTGGCCATGTATCAATATTACTATCTTTTTGAAAAATAGCTTCCTTTTTACTGAATTTTATTTTATTTAAAGATTTATTTGATAGAGAAAGCATGTGCCCGTGTGAGAGAAGGGGGGAGAAGCAGAGGGAGAGGGAGAATCTTCTGAGCAGACTCCCTGCTGAGCACGGAGCCTGAAGCAGAGCTCATCTCATGACCCTGAGATCATGACCTGAGCTTAACCAACTGAACCACCCAAGTACCCTCCCCTTTTACAGAATTTTACAATGCGTATTTATATTAATACATGGCTGCTGTTAAATTAAGTAGCCTTAAATAGAAAATCGTAGAGAACACAGAGGAGCAATGCTACATAAGACTGCATAACTGTCCAGACATTTTTCTTTTTCTGTATGTTTATATTACATATTTACAAGCAAAATGACATTGCATATATGCACTTTATTTTTTTACTATAGAACATGTTTTGAACATTTTTATATTTTCCCCTAATTTATTAGATATAATTGATGATATTTTTAATTATAAATATTTTTTATAACTTTGCATTTAATGAATACCTTAGTAGTCAAGAATGTCAGTAATGTAATTTATTTTAAACCAGTCAGCTATTGCTAAAGCTGAATCTTACCTGGGCAATTTCTTCTACTTGATGTGTATGTAGCTGCTGTGTCTTGACCAACCCTACTTCCCCTTCCAGTACCCTCTTGGGAATATTTGTCTTTGTCATTTCAAGTGTACAATATGTTCAGGAATGTGGCATTGGTTTCTACTGGGTGGAATGCAGATGGCAGCAACCTGCATAGATGTATTTATTCAGGGGAATAATGTAGGAATGGAGAGTTTACCCTGTCAACTGGGTCTCACCCAATAAAAATATCTTCTTTGTGCACCTCCCCATTTAAAATCTTTTGAATTTCACATAAGTAAAATCATTTTTTTCATCATCTTGTGGATTTATTCATGTTGTTGCATGTAACAAGCACCTTTGTTTTTGCTATGTATTCCATTATAGGATGTGGCACAGATTATTTATCTGTTCTTCTGTTACTGGAAATTTGGGTTGTTTCTAATTTTTTCTTTAGAGATACCGCCGCTACGAACATTATTGTACATGTACTTTGTGGACATAAGCATTCATTTTTGCCATGGAGATCCACAGGGGTAGGATTACTGGGTTATATAATATATCTATGTTTAGTTTTTTAGACACTGCTGAACAGATTTCCAGTGTGTCATGTTCTCACAAGCACTGCATGAGAGTTCTAATTGTACTAAGTTAAGCATAATATTGCAGTCTTTATGCTAACCACTAAAAGAATAATGTATGAGAGTATAAATTAGTGGGGAAAACTGAAATAATAAAATTATTTGACTAATACAGCAGAAGGTAAGAATGGTGGAATAAAAGAATAAATAAACAGAGGGGGACACATGAAAGCTAATGTTGACGTACTCAACATTAGTAGTAATTTAATCTAATTAAAGTGGACCAAATAATAAAAAGAAAGCTGTTGTCAGACTGAATGAAAAGAACAAAATCAACCACACTATATGATTTTAGCAGCTGACACACTTTAAGTATAATGACAGAAAAGTTGAAAATAGAAATATGGAAGAGATAATGCAAATACTAAAGGAAAGTTGGTGTCTACATTAAAAGACTTGAAGGCAAGAAATATTATGAGAGATAACAGGGAGACATTTCATAATGATGAATGTTTAAATCTAAAAAGAAGATGTAGTAATACAAATTTCACAAAATCACAAAATTGTAAATACCTAATACAAATCAAAGATTAACAAAAGTAAAAGTATAAATTAGGGACAATCACATGTTGAAGATCACAGTTATTGTTGAAGATTTTAACATACATTTCAATAACTTAGAACAAGGAGACTAAAAATTATTAATGATCGAGGTTAGCAAGTGACCTAATTGACATATATAAAATAGTATATCCAACAACTGGAGAATACATATACAGCCGCCCCAACTTATTGAAATTGCAAATTGCTGACTGATTTACCTTTTGTGTTCTGTTGAATGGAGAGACTAAAATTACAGAGCATTGATGAGAATTACGTGGTTAGATTTACAAAGTACCTATCACATAGAGTTCTCAGGAAATATTCTTCTTTTTTTTTTTTCTTTTTCCACACTGCAAAGGTCATGAATTTACTTTTCTGGAGAAAAGTAAAAGTGGTGAATGATGTTACTGAAGGAATCCAGTGTAGTTGATTGGGATTAAGTAGGAAGTGCTGGGCGCCTTGGTGCCTCAGTCGTTAAGTGTCTGCCTTCGGCTCAGGTCATAATCCTGGCATCCTGGGATCGAGTCCTGCGTCAGGCTCCCTGCTACTCAAGGAGCCTGCTTCTGCCTCTCTCTCTCTCATGAATAAATAAATAAAACTTAAAGAAAAAAAAGGAGTAGGAAGTGCTAAACTAGAGGATTCCGGGACTGGTGCTAGGGGCAGGCTGGGTTTCAAGTGGGCCAATGCTGTTTTGCAACAGCATTGTTTTCTGCTTTTGTGTGTGAGATGATCAGGCATGCCTAGTTTTTGCATAACAAACCATCCCAAAACTTAGTGGCTGAGCCTTAGAACAATGATAAATAACATTTATTTTAATCATGAATCTGTTCGTTGGGCAGAGTTTTGTGGGTATGGCTAGTCTCTGCTCTATTTGACTTCACCTGCGGTGGCTTGAAGGTTTGGAGCTGGAATCATCGGAAGGCTTGCTTACTTACAGTTGATGCTTGCAGTCAGACGGAACCTCGGACTGTTGTTAGAATATCTAGCTGTGGCCTTTCTTTGTAGCTGGTTGGATGCCTCACAGCTAAATGGCTGGGTTTGAGTGAGCATCTTGAGAGAGTAGGAAGCTCTTTTGCCTTTCCTAACCTAGCCATGGAAGGTACTCAATACCATTTCCACTGCCTTCTGTCCATCAAGAGAAGCACAAAGGCCTGCTCTGATTCAAGAGGAAGAGAAATAAACTCCACTTCATGAACAAGTGGCAAAGTTCTGGAAGAACATGTGGCATCTGAAATGTTATGGGCCTTACTGGAATTTACAATATGTGATAGTCCTTGGGGCCACAGAGGAGGTTTTTTTTTTTTAAAGATTTTATTTATTTATTTGACAGAGAGAGACACAGCGAGAGAGGGAACACAAGTAGGGGGAGTGGGAGAGGGAGAAGCAGGCTTCCCGCGGAGCAGGGAGCCCGATGCGGGGCTCGATCCCAGGACCCTGGGATCATGACCCGAGCCAAAGGCAGACGCTTAACCGACTGAGCCACCCAGGCGCCCCACAGAGGAGGTTTTGATGTGGATGCTGTCATCCCTTTGCAGCCCTGAAAAATAGAATAGAGGGAGGAATATCTGTTCAAGACGTGCTCAATCTCAGGTCTAGGCCAGCATTAGTAGAGTGGAAGATGGGCCAGAAACCACCTGCTGAAGTGTCAGATCCTACTTTCAGGCAGGAGGACCTCTGCTTGGTTTCTATGCCTGTCTATTGGATTCCTTGTATATAGAAAGTTTGGATCTTTCCAGAATCTCTTTTACCTATCTCATTTCGCATGTGTGTTCATAAGCTATTGTTTGCAGGCAGGAAGACATAAGAAAAGCTCGCATTAATGTACATCATTTTGGGAGCTGAGAGGTACATCTGGTTTCATAGCCAATTTTTCCCAGTTCTTGTCTCTGTGGTCTCTGTGTTTCTCCAAGAGGGGTCCCTGAAGAGTACTGACAAGTTTTTAAGCATTTTTAACCATGGCTTTAATGAGCCTCTTTCTCTCTAGTTCTTGAACATAGTTATACATTAGATCATGTGAACATTTTCTTATTCTGAAATGTCCTATATAACAGAAATCAAAGAAGCTGTCCCCAGTTCTTCCCATATAGGTTAAAGATGATGCCAAACAACCTAAGGTCCTCCTAAAGGGTTCCTCTATTCTCCCATTAATATGTAGCATCTCCTATAAATTTGCCCTTCTTTCAAGGAAGTAAAATTAAATCCTCGAGGAAGATGTATTTGACCATGCAAAGAATGGTGAAGAGATGATTAAGAGAAGTTGGTCTCAGTGCACCTGGGTGGTGCAGTCGGTTAACCATCTGATTCGGTTTTAGCTCAGGTCGTGATCTCAGGGTCATGAGATCGAGCCCTGCGTCGGGCTCCATGCTGAGAACAGAGAATCCACTTTGGATTCTCTCTTCCTCTCCCTCTGCCCCTCTTGTTCATGCTCTCTCTCTCAACTAAATAAATAAATCTTAAAAAAGAGAGAGAGAGAGAAGTTGGTCTCATTTGATTACTTGTGGAAAAACTTAGAAATTCTTTGCATTTTCTAGGAAAATATAAGATTGGTACTTGACTGATCTCACTGTTAGTGTGTGTTGAGATTCAATGTTTTATGAGGCTTTTAGGATTGAATAGGAGTAAGACTGGGATCTGCATACAGAGTTAGTCATGGAAAAATGAATACCAAAAGGAGGATATATTGTGTACTTGAAAGGGTTTTGCTGGTTTAGCATGATTATCTATGTAATTTCTGCATTTTGTATCCTCGAGCCCAGAATCAAAGAAATTATTCAGTGAGAGATGGTGGATCATCCAGATTTAAAATTGAAACTATAGACTCCATCAGTAGAAAAGATATTAGAGACTTTTTATCCCGACCTAAGCATAGTAGTATAAAAGAATAATTAAGGATGATATATATCTACAAGGTGGACTATATTGTAGCCAATACAACAATTTGCTAAATAATTTGGTATAAGAAAATGAGGTGAGGGACGCCTGGGTGGCTCAGTTGGTTAAGCGTCTGCCTTCAGCTCAGGTCATGATCCCAGGGTCCTGGGATCGAGTTCCGCATCGGGCTCCCTGCTCCATGGGGAGCCTGCTTCTCCCTCTGCCTCTGCCTCTCGCTCTCTCTATCTCTCATGAATAAATAAATAAAATCTTTAAAAAAAAAAAAAAGAAAATGAGGTGCTTAGGATATATTTTAAAATAATGGTCCTATAACCAAACCCAAACAGGGTAGGAAATAATAATGTGAAATATGAAACAAAACAATGACAACTAGGAAAAACATAGTATGTGACCTAAGGATGAACCCAAGTTTTCAAGAAATTTTTAAATTTAATGTGAACTCTATTATCTAAGCTAGAGATTTAATACTATATTACAAAAGAAATTCCATGAATTACATTTTCTTAGTCTGTAATGGAAAAAAAGATGTAAGAATTCACATTTATTGATAATTTATGAGATAGGTGTATGGCATGCAGTTTGCTTATATTCCCTATTTCACTTAATTGGTAAATTGTGATTATTTTCTTCATTTCTAGGCATGTTTCTAGATGTATTTGGATAATTGAGGAATCACATAATACATAGGAACTTTTGGAGTCCGTGGGTAGCTCAGTCGGTTAAGCATCTGACTCTTAATTTTGGCTCAGGTTATGACCTCAGGGTCATGAGATTGAGCCCCACATCAGGCTCCATGCTCAGTGGGGCATCTGCTTGAAATTCTCCTTCTCCCTCTGCTCCCCCCTCCCAGCTCATGCATGCATGGCTCTCTCTAAAAATAAATAAATCTTTTATTTTTTATTTTTATTTTTTAAATTTTATTTATTTATTTGACACAGAGAGACACAGCGAGAGAGGGAACACAAGCAGGGGGAGTGGGAGAGGGAGAAGCAGGCTTCCCGCTGAGCAGGGAGCCCGATGCGGGGCTCGATCCCAGGACCCTGGGATCATGACCTGAGCCGAAGGCAGACGCTCAACGACTGAGCCACCCAGGTGCCCCAATAAATAAATCTTTTAAAAAAACACATAGGAATTTTTGTCTAAAACAACTAGATTTCTTAAAAATATGTAGAGAATCTGTTTCTGAAACACTAATTTCTGTAACTCCTCTTACCATAGATTTCCAGCCATAGCCTATTTGCTCGCTATGTAATAGCCCCCTTCTTGGATATCAAACCTTTATCTACTTACTTTCTATTTTGAAGACATTTTTAAAATTTCACCAGTAATACTTGGGTTTGTGCTTTTAGGGTTGAGTAACATTCAGGATTGTGGCGTTAGACTTCTCTTGAGAGAAGTGAGAATATCTGGGTTCTGCTCAAGAGGGAGTTGTACTAGGATGTGATGATGCAGAACAGCAGCTATCTGCTTCAAATAATTCAGAATATGCTCTCTGGAATAACAAGGTTATCTTTTAAGAAGCTAGGTGAATTTTTTTACCGTGTTTTCAAAGAAATGGGTTAAGCTTTGTGTTGGAGATAACACCTCCTTTATTTTTTTTTTATAGTTTTTTTTTATTATATGTTAGTCACCATACAGTACATCACTAGTTTTTGATGTAGTGTTCCATGATTCATTGTTTGCATATAACACCCAGTGCTCCATGCAATACATGCCCTCCTTAATACCCATCACAGGACTCACCCATTCCCCCCACGAGCCAAAACCCTCAGTTTGATTCCCGGAGTCCATAGTCTCTCATGGTTCATCTCTCCCTCCGATTCCCCCCCCCTTCATTTTTCCCTTCCTTCTCCTAATGTCCTCCATGCTATTCCTTATGTTCCACAAATAAGTGAAACCATATGATAATTGACTTCCTCTGCTTGACTATTTCACTTAGCATAATCTCCTCCAGTCCCATCCATGTTGATGCAAATGTTGGGTATTCATCCTTTCTGATGGCTGAGTAATATTCCATTGTATATATGGACCACATCTTCTTTATCCATTTGTCTGTTGAAGGGCATCTCAGCTCCTTCCACAGTTTGGCTATTTTGGACATTGCTGCTATGAACATTGGGGTGCATATGGCCTTTCTTTTCACTACATGTGTATCTTTGGGGGTAAATACCCAGTAGTGCAATTGCTAGGTTATAGGGTAGCTCTATTTTTAACTTTTTGAGGAACCTCCACACTGTTTTCCAAAGTGGCTGTACCATCTTGCATTCCCACCAACAGTGTAAGAGGGTTCCCCTTTGTCCACAACCTCTCCAACATTTGTTGTTTCTTGTCAATTTTTGCCACTTTTTTTTTTTAATTTTTTATTCTTATGTTAATCCCCATACATTACGTCATTAGTTTTAGATGTAGTGTTCCATGATTCACTGTTTGTGCATAACACCCAGTGCTCTGCCCTGAGGAGGGCAGAATGTGCCCTCCTCAATACCCATCACCAGGCTAACCCATCCTCCCACCCCCCTCCCCTCTAGAACCCTCAGTTTGTTTTTCAGAGTCCATCGTCTCTCATGGTAATTTTTGCCATTCTAACTGGTGTAAGGTGGTATCTCAGTATAGTTTTGATTTGAATTTCCCTGATGGCTAACGATGTTGAACATTTTTTCATGTGTCTATTAGCCATTTGTATGTCTTGAGAAGTGTCTGTTCATGTCTTCTGCCCATTTTTTGACTTATTTGTTTTTTTGGGTGTTGAGTTTGAGAAGTTCTTTATAGATCTTGGATACCAGCCCTTTATCTATAGTGTCATTTGCAAATATCTTCTTCCATTCCGTGGGTTACCTCTTCGTTTTGTTGACTGTTTCGTTTGCTGTGTAGAAGCTTTTTTTCTTGACGAAGTTCCAAAAGTTCATTTTCGCTTTTATTTCCCCTGCCTTTAGAGACATGTTTTGAAAGAAGTTGCTGTGGCCAATGTCAAAAAGGTTACTGCCCATGTTCTCAGGATTTTGATGGATTCCTGTCTCACCTTGAGGTCTTTCATCCATTTAGAGTTTATCTTTGTGTATGGTGTAAGAGAATGGTCGAGTTTCATTCTTCTATATATAGCTGTCCAATTTTCCCAGCACCATTTGTTGAAGAGACTGTCTTTTTCTTTAAATAATTTCATTTATTTGAGAGAAAGAGAGAGCATGAGCAGGGTGAGGGGCAGAGGGAGAAGCAGACTCCCCACTGAGCAGGGCACCTGACACGGGGCTCAATTCCGGAACTCTGGGATAATGACCTGAGCCAAAGGCAGATGCCCAACCAACTGAGCTACCCAGGCACCCCTGAAGAGACTGTCTTTTTTCCATTGGGTATTTTTTCCTGCTTTGTCGAAGATTAGTTGACCATAGAGTTGAGGGTCCATATCTGGGCTCTCTATTCTGTTCCATTGATCTATGTGTCTGTTTTTGTGCCAGTGCCATGCTGTCTTGGTGATCACAGCTTTGTAATACAGCTTGAAATCAGGCAGCATGATGGGAACATTCCTCAATTTCATAAAAACCATCTATGAAAAACCCACAGCAAGTCTCATTCTCAATGGGGAAAAGCTGAGAGCCTTTCTCTTAAGATCAGGAACATGACAAGGATGCCCACTCTCACCACTGTTGTTCAACATAGTATTGGAAGTCCTAGCAACAGCAATCAGACAACAAAAAGATATAAAAGGTATTCAAATTGGCAAAGAAGAAGTCAAACTCTCTCTCTTCGCAGATGACATGATACTTTATGTGGAAAACCCAAAAGACTCAACCCCCAAATTACTAGAACTCATACAGCAATTCAGTAATGTGGCAGGATACAAAATCAATGCACAGAAATCAATTGCTTTCCTATACACTAATAATGTAACTGTAGAAAGAGAAATTAGGGAATTGATTCCATTTAAAATAGCACCAAAAACCTTATGATACCTTGGAATAAACCTAACCAAAGAGGTAAAGGATCTATACTCTAGAAACTACAGAATACTTATGAAGGAAATTGAAGAAGACACAAAAAGATAGAAAAACATTCCATGCTCATGGATCGGAAGAATAAACATTGTTAAAATGTCTATGCTGCCCAGAGCAATCTATACTTTCAATGCCATCCCAATCAAAATACCAATGGCATTTTTCAAAGTGCTGGAACAAACAGTCCTAAAATTTGTATGGAACCAGAAAAGACCCCAAATCGCCAAGGGAATGTTGCAAAAGATAATACCTCCTTTAATACCTTCACGATTCTTCATGATATTCTGAACTTTCTTAGGTCCATTATATAATTTCTACCTTCCTTGATTCTTAGGGAGCTAGATGTTAATTGTGAGGCAACTAAGGCATACCCATTGTCAAATAAACCAAGCGTTATATTGTGTTTGAACTCCAAATTGGTAATGTTATTTTCCGACCCACCTTTAAAGAGAATCTCAGTGATATGTCTTTTCTCCTTTATTTCACTAATATGATGAATAAAATTTATTGGCTCTTGAATGTTAAATCAACCTTGTATTTGTGGGTCATGTTTTATTTCCTTATATATATTTCCAGATTAAATTTGTGTGAAGTAGAAAAATATATATTGGTCTCTGCCCCCCCCCCCCCAGTTCCTGGTATAGAGCTTCTAAAACCCTTGTAATTTCCTAAGTGATAAGAATACTGGGAGCATCTTTTGTTCTAATATTTGGTCTTTGACCCTGGTTTCTGACTCAGAGTATTTAAATTCCTTGGAATTTCCTGGGTAATAGCAATGTCTTTTGTTCCAAGAAGGCAACTTCTGGTCATCCCCTGGATGGGGGGATGGTCACTGGAAATACCAAGCCATGATTAGAAGTTTGGAATTTTCACCCCACCCCTCCATGGGAAGGGGAGAAAGGCTAGAGATCGAGTTAATGATTGATCATGCACATGATGAAGCCTCATAACAAATCCCAAAAGTACAGGGTTTGGAGAGCATCTAGGTTGGCAAACACATCCATGTACTGGGAGGGTGGTGCACCCCAGCAACATGGGGATACAAACTCTTTTTTCTCAGGACCCTTCTAGACTTCGCCCTATGTTACTCCTCATCTAGCTATTCATTAGTATCCTTTATTTTATAATAAATTGGTAAACATAATTGTTTCCCTGAGTTCTGTGATCTGTTCTAGCAAATGCTCAAACCCAAGGAGGGGATCATGGGAACCCCGATTTATGGCCGTTCAGTCAAAAGTACAGGCAATATCCTGGGACTTATGAATGGCATCTGAAAGTGTGGTGGAGGATAGTCTTGTGGGACTGAGCCCTTAAACTATGGGGTCTGATGCTACCTCCAGGTAGATAGCATCAGAATTGAGTTAAATTGTAGAATACCCAACTAGTGTTAGAGAATTGCTTGGTGGAGTGAAAACTCCCAAACATTTGGTGACCAGAAGTGAAATGAAGTGTCATAGTAGTGTAAGAGTAAGAGTAAAGGAGTAGCTCAGGAGGAGCGTTTTTCCTACCCAATTTCTTTCTTTTTTTTAAAATATAAACTCTAAGCCCAATGTGGGGCTTGAACTCATAACCCCAAGATTAAGAGTCACATACTCCAGTGTCTGAGCCAGCTAGGTGCCCCTCTTTAAAAAAAAATTCCATTGTAATTAACATAGATTGTTGTATTAATTTCAGGTATACAATATAGTGATTCAGCAATTCTGTACATTACTCAGTTCATCAAAATTAAGTGTACTCTTTTTTTTTTTTTTTTTAAGATACTAGGTTGTTGGGTTTTTTTTTTAAGATTTTATTTATTTAGGGGCACCTGGGTGGCTCAGTCGTTAAGCTTCTGCCTTCGGCTCAGGTCCTGATCTCGGTCCTGGGATCGAGCCCCACATTGGGCTCCCTGCTCCGCGGGAAGCCTGCTTCTCCCTCTCCCACTCCCCCTTGCTTGTGTTCCCTCTCTCACTGTGTCTCTCTCTGTCACATAAATAAATAAAATAAAAACTCTTAAAAAAAAGATTTTATTTATGGGCGCCTGGGTGGCTCAGTTGGTTAAGCGACTGCCTTCGGCTCAGGTCATGATCCTGGAGTCCCATGATCAAGTCCAGCATCGGACTCCCTGCTCAGCAGGGAGTCTGCTTCTCCCTCTGACCCTCCCCCTTCTTATGTGCTCTCTCTCTCTCATTCTCTCTCTCAAATAAATAAATAAAATCTTTAAAAAAAGATTTTATTTATGTGACAGAGAGAGAAAGAATGAGAGAGAGAGAGCACAAGCAAGGGGAGCAGCAGGCAGTGGGAGAGGGAGAAGTAGGCTCCCTGCTGGATCCCTGGACCCTGGGATTGTGACCTGAGCCCAAGGCAGACGCTTAACTGACTGAGCCACCCAAGTGCCCCACAATTAAGTGTACTCTTAATCCCCTTTATCTCTTTCACCTATTCCCCACCCACCTCCCCTCTGGTAACCATCAGTTTGTTCTCTATATTTAAGAGTCTATTATTTTATTTGTCTCTTTTTTTCTTTGTTTTGTTTCTTAAATTCCACATATGAGTGAAATCATATGGTATTTGTCTTTCTCTGACTGACTCATTTCACTTAGTATTATACCCTCTAGATCTATCCATGTTGCAAATGGTAAGATTTCATTCTTTTTGATGGCTGAGTAAAATTCCATTGTATATATACAGCACGTCTTCATCCATTCATTATCTGTCGACACTTAGGTGGCTTCCATATCTTGGCTGTTGGTAAATAATGCTGCAGGAACCATAGGGATGCCTATATCTTTTCAGATTAGTGTTTTCATATTCTTTGTATAAATAGCCAGTATTGGAATTACTGGATCATAATGATAATCCTATTTCTAATTTTTTGAGGTACCTTCATACTGTTTTCCACAGTGACTGCATCAGTATGCATTCCAACAGGGCAGGAGGGTTCCTTTGTCTCCACATCCTTGCTAACAGTTGTTTCTTGTGTTTTTGATTTTACATTCTGACAGGTGTGAGGTAATATCACATTGTGATTTTGATTTTCATTTCCCTGATGATCAGTGCTGTTGAACATCTTTTCATGTGTCTGTTGGCCAACTGTATGTCTTCTTTGGAGAAATGTCTGTTCGTGTCTTCTGCCCAAATTTTAATTGGATTTTTTTTTTTTTTAGGTGTTGAGTTGTATCAGTTCTTTATGTATTTTGGATACTAACCCTTTATCAGATATGTCATTTGCAAATATCTTCTATTTAGTAGGTTGTCTTTTAGTTTTGTTGATTATTTGCTTTGCAGAAGTTTTTTTTATTTTGATGTAGTTCCAATAGTGTATTTTTCTTTTATTTCCCTTGCCTCAGGAGACATATCTAGAAAAATGTTGCAATGGCAATGCCAGAGAAATTACTACCTGTGCTCTCTTCTAGGATTTTTATGGTTTCAGCCTCATATTTAGGTCTTTAATCCATTTTGAGTTTATTTTTGTGTATGGTGTAAGAAAGTGGTTCAGTTTCATTCCTTTGCATGTAGCTGACCAGATTTCCCAAAACCATTTGTTGAAGAGACTTTTTCCCCATTGCATATTGTTAATATTTTCTTAAGAAATTTTCATGAAGTTTTTGGTACATCATTTTCATGTAATGTCTTTGTCAGGTGTTCGTATTGTAGTACTGGCCTCTTAAAACAAGATGTGAACTGTCTACTCCTTTTCTATTTCCTGCAAAAGTTTGTGTAAAATTGGTATTATTTCTTCCTTAAATGTCTGGTGGAATCCTGTAATAAAATCAGCTGGGCCTGGAGTTTGTTTTTGGTAACAAATTTAATTTCTTCAATAGGTATTGGGCTATTCAGATATTAGAGTTTCATCTTGTGTCTTTTTTTATAGTAAGTTGTGTTTTTCAAGAATTTTGTCCATTTCATCTGTGTTGTCAGATTTGTGGGAATGAAGTGGCTTTTAGACTTCTAATATTTATGTGTTCCTTAGTGATGAGCTCTCTTTAATTCCTGATATTGGTGATTTGTCCTTATAGTTTTTCATTTTTGATAAATTTAGCCAGGGTTTAATCAATTTTGTTGCTCTTTCCAAAGAAATCATTCTGGTTTGGCTACTTGTATATTTATTTTATTTCACTTATTTTTTCTCTGATTTCCTTCTAGTTACTGAGAGTTTACTTTGCTTTCTAGCTTTTTAAAGTGGAACCTCTAGTTACTGACACTAGACCTTTCTTCTAATATAACATTTAGAGCTAGAAATTCCCTACATTAACTCCATTCCACAAATTTGTATATGTTGCATTTTTATCAATCACTTAAAAATATTTTATTGCCCTTTTGATTTTTTCTCTAACCCAGGCATTATATAGAAGTGTGTTATTTAATTTACAAATATTTGTGGATTTTTCTGCATACTTCATTGTTACTGATTCCCAACTTGGTCCCATTTGATCAGAGAATACATGGTATATGATTTTGATCCTTAAAAATTCATTGATACTTTTTGTATGGCCCAATAGTCTACCTTGGTGAATATGCCATGTGCACTTGAAAGGAAGTATGTATTTGATGGCCGTCAGGTGAATTATTGTACAAATATTAATTAGTCCAAGTTGGTTGATAGTTCATGTCATTTATATCTTCACCAATATTTTTCTTTTTTTTCAATTGCTGAGATATGGATATTAAAATCATGTTTGAGACTATGGTAATGCTGAAGTGAGTAAAGCCCCTGGGGTACAAAATTTAAGGGGACACTCATTCTTAGGGTCATGCAAGTGCAGTATTGTTTGCTGCTGTTTTAAGGTACATACACATCTGATAATTATGTCTTCCTAATGTATAGACTCTTCTGTCATGAAATGTCCCTTTATCACTGGTTCTAGCTTATCTGAAATTAATATAGTCACTTTAGCTATATATACTATATCAACATACATTATAAACCCCACATCACACTCTTAAAATTTTTGCTTTTAATAGTCATATGTAGTTTAAAGAAATTAAGATAATAAAAAGAGTTAGTACATTTATCCAGAGAGTTGCCATTTATGCTCTCTTCCTGCAGATCCTGCTTTCCCACTGGTAGCATTTTGTTTTAGCCAGAAGAGCTGCTTTTTATCATTTCTTGTAATGCAGGTCTGTTGGTGACAAATTCTGTTAGTTTTATTTTAAAAGGTCTTTATTTTGCATTCATTCTTGAATACATTTTCCTCTGAATATAGAATTCTGTTTTGTTAAAATTTAAACAATTTTTAAAATTGTTTAGTGTACCCTGACACCTCTAATTCCAATCCAGTTTAACAGGATTTAGTTTAGACCTCTTCCTTTACATATTTGTATCTCTCTAACTGTGAGAAACATGGTTCCAGATAGCCTTGATTTATTTATTACTTATTACTCAGTTACCCTGCATGTATCCAGTCTTCCATCCCTGCAGATCATAACCTCTGCCTGAGTTTCTCTGTATAGGTCAAAACATGGGCTTAGGCCCTAATTCTATCCCCAGTTGTGGTCACAAAGACTGAACTCCTCCACCAGCCTTAGCTTCCACCACTTTCACAGAGGCTATGAGAACCCTTCTCTTTTTGTACCTGGTTTGAAATTTTGGGGGAAGAAATTCTCATAGAGCAAGCCCTGATACTAAGACCCACCACTCTCATGGCAGACATATATATCAAGTTAATCTCCTTAATCCAGAACGCACTACTTTTTTTTTTTTATTTTTTTAAATTTTTATTTATTTATTTATTTTTATTCTTATGTTAATCCCCATACATTACATCATTAGTTTTAGATGAAGTGTTCCATGATTCATTGTTTGTGCATAACACCCAGTGCTCCATGCAGAATGTGCCCTCCTCAATACCCACCACCAGGCTAACCCACCCTCCCACCCCTCTCCCCTCTAGAACCCTCAGTTTGTTTTTCAGAGTCCATCGTCTCTCATGGTTCATCTACCCCTCCGATTTCCCCCGTTTCATTCTTCCCCTCCCGCTACCTTCTTCTTCTTCTTTTTTTTTTTTCCTTAACATATATTGCATTATTTGTTTCAGAGGTACAGATCTGAGATTCAACAGTCTTGCACAATTCACAGCGCTTACCAGAGCACATACCCTCCCCAGTGTCTATCACCCAGTCACCCCATCCCTCCCACCCCACCCCCCACTCCAGCAACCCTCAGTTTGTTTCCTGCAATTAAGAATTCTTCATATCAGTGAGATCATATGATACATGTCTTTCTCTGTTTAAGTCAGAACGCACTACTTTTATGGTAGACACATGAGCCCCTGGCTGTTTATATCTTTTTTATCCTAAAAATTTATATTTTAAAAATTTTGATTTGTTTTGTAATATATAATCTGTGGTTTTATTGGGGTTTTTATTGCTTATTTGTCTTCACTTCTAGTGAACTTTCATTTGTAATTTATTCTTGAATTCTATCACCTCATTTCTGAGGTTTTCTAATATATACTATGATGTTATTTATTGTCATATTTTATCAGTATTTATTCCTGTGTATTAAAGAATTAACCTTATACAAAATGAGTTCTTGCCTTTGCCTTTTACTTTTGGGAGGTGATCACTAAGCCCTTAGAATGCCCTATCCTGTAAATGTCTTTGTCTGCCTGTAAACACCAGATAGTCTAACAATGTGATTTATGGTTGGAGTTTTGAGCTATGCAACATTAATTGGCTCAATTTCTGGAGAGGCTGGAAACTAAAGTTAGCCGTGCAGGCAGTCTGCCATGTCTATGTGACTGAGCCCCTGTAGAAACTCTAGACACCAAGGCTTAGGTGAGCTTCCCTGACTGGCAGTACTCCATGCTTAGTCACACACTGTTGTTAGAAAAAGAGCATTGTCCATGACTTGACTGCAAGAAGACACCTGGAAGCTTTGCTCTTGGACTTCTGGACTCTGGCCTTGTTTTAATTTGTATCCTTTCACTGTAATAAACTGTAACTCTGACTGTAGTAGCTTTTAGTGAATTCTGTAAGTCCTTCTACCAATAATTTGCTAGAATCATCCTGGGAAACCCCAAACTTGTAATACCTAAAGCTTTACAATTTCTCTTAAACTTTTTCTGACTTTTTTTTTCAGCACTACATGTAAGACACTGAGTTTTCTTCTGAAAATAGCTCTATCTTTTCACATAAGATCTGATATATAGTGTTCTAATTATTTTTTATGAGTTTTAAAATTTTAGCTTGTATTTCCTCTTTGATTCAAGAATAAGTAGAGGTCAGATGTGAAATTAGACCCTTTGCTAGATATATATGTGAAAGTTCATGGATGGTTTCTTAGACTATATCATAGATGGTAATTAGTACTTTATCAGAATACATACTGTATAATATATGATAGACTCTTTAAGATGGAAAAACACAATGAATTAGGATGAAAGCAGTTTGATTCCTTCATTCTGTAGTTCAGTTTTCCTTCTTGTAATCTATGTGGTCTTAGTTTTGCATTCCATGAATATATATAACCATTACCCATTAATCTAATGGCTTTACAGTTGAAAGTCCTTATCCAAATAAAAAATGTTTTTCTAATTCTTTGAGTCTGTCTACATTTATTAGTTTCATCAACTAGAGGCATTTAGTGACAATGAAATATATTCTTAGTTCCACGGGGAAATTGAGAAAGAATGTTTGATATACTGACTTTTACGTATGTTTTCCAAGTAATTAGCTTTCTCAAATGATATATGATATTTTCTGGTCATCTTTTTAAAAAAATCTTACTATGGGGGCACCTGGGTGGCACAGTTGGCTGAGCATCAGACTCTTGGTTTTGGCTCAGGTTGTGATCTCATGGTCGTGAGCTCAGCGTGGAGTCTGCTTGAGATTCTCTCTCTCCCTCTGCCCCTCTGGCTCATGCGCTCTTTCTCTCTCTAAAAATAAATAAGTAAATCTTATAAAAAAGAATAATAAATAAAAATCTTATTATGAATTCTTTGCTGTATTGAAGAGCAATATATTTTATTCTACCATGTTTTTTTGTTAATTATTTTTAAAATTAACACACAGTAAAATTGGCCTTTTTTTGTAGTTATAGAAATTTTAACACATGTATATATTCATGTAACTACACCACAATCCACATACACCCAAGGTTTACATCAGAAAGCTCCCTTGCATGCATGATCCCTTTGTAGTCACATCCTCCCCACAACCCTAAACACTGGCAATAAATAATCTGCTTGTTGTCATTATAGTTTTGTCTTTTCAAGAATGCTGTATAAAGGTAATCATATAGTATGTAATCTTTTGAGATTGGCTTCTTTCATTCAGTGTAATGCCTTTGAGATTCATCCAAGTGGTTGTCGTTCATTCCTTTTTATTGCTGAGTAATATCATATGAATATACCAGTTTCATCTGATAAAGGTTATTTGCATAGTTTCCAGCTTTCGATTATAAATTTGACCATTTACTTATGAGTAAAGCTCATAAATATTCATGTACAGGTTTTTCTATAAACATAACTTTTCATTTCTCTAGAATAAACACATAACATTGGTCTTGTTGAGCTGTATTTTAAGTGTATTGTTAACTTTCTAAAAAACTACCAAATAGTTTTCTAAAGCAGCTATACCATTTTACATTCACCAGCACTGTATAAGAGCTCCAGTTCTTCTGCAAGCTGATGAGTATTTTCAGTATTTTTGTATTGTCAGTATTTTTGGTGTTGTCAGTATTTTTCATTTTAGCCCTTCTAATAAGATGGCACAGTATCTTATAATTTTAATTTGTGGTTATCTAATGGCTAATGATGTTATATTAAGTACCTGCTAATTTGCTGTCCTTTTATCATCTTTGGTGAAATGTCTGTTGAAGTATTTTGACTATTTTAAATCTGGGTTTTTTTTTATTATTGAGGTTTTAAAATTCTTTATGTATTCTGGATTCAAGTTCTTCGTTAGATATGTGGTTTACAACTATTTTCTCCCAATCTATAACTTTTCATTGTCTTCAAATTATTTTTTAAGAGCAAAATTTTAAAATTTTGATGAGCTCTAATTTATCAATGTATTTCTTGGATGGATTGTGGTTTTAGTGTCAAGCCTAAGAACTCTTTGCCTAATCTATGCAATCTTAATGGGGCAATATTGCCCTTACAAGGGCCAAAATTGTTACTCGATGGTGAAAGAACATCATTCTTTATGTATAAAGCATATATATATACATACAGTATATAAACATATACAATATATCTGTAGTATTAACATTTCATGAGGACACAATGACCAGTTGCTGTTTAGCTATGGAAAAACTTTATTATTTTTTTTTAAAGATTTTATTTATTTATTTGACCAAGAGAGAGCACAAGCAGGGGGAACAGCAGGCAGAGGGAGAGGGAGAAGCAGGCTCCCTGCTGAGCAATAGATTCCAGAAATAGGCCAACATAAATATGGCCAACTGATTTTTGACAAAGTTATGAAAGCAACAAAATGAGAACAAACAAAACAATCTTTTTAAACAAATGGTTTTGAAACATTATCCATTTTTAAAAAACCCGCAGGCCTCTCTTCCTAAATCTCACATATTATAAAACATAAAGTTATAAACTTTTTAGAGAAAATCATCCCCTAAAGGAGACTTTTAAATTTTTTTCCTAGTTGCCTCCTCCCCAGGAATTTAGAAAATTGCCATCATACTAAAACTATGGCCATTTTATTAACTGGCTTTTATATTAAATATCTTGGTTAACAAAGGAGCAGTTTCTACTAATTCCAAATTAAGCTTTCCAAAGTATACTTGTTAGAGGAGTGACATCTTATGCTCAACACAAAATACCTTTATTATACTCTATGCTATATTATAAGGAGCGATGCGGGACTCCATCCCAGGACCATGACCTGAGCTGAAGGCAGACGTTTAACCAACTGAGCCACCCAGGCACTCATCTATGGAAAGACTTTAAAGAGCTGGGGGAATTATGCTGTGTTAATAGTGATTCTTCAGTAACTGACAATATAGTCACTGAGATAAAAGAATGATGTATCTGAATTTGTACCATGTTATGGAATGCAATGAAAAAGCTAACTTCTGTTTTTTTTGTTTTGTTTTTTTAAAGATTTTATTTATTTGAGAGACAGAATGGGAGATAGAGAGCATGAGAAGGAGGAAGGTCAGAGGGAGAAGCAGACTCCCTGCTGAGCAGGGAGCCCAATGCAGGACTCGATCCCGGGACTCCAGGATCATGACCTGAGCCGAAGGCAGTCGCCTAATCAACTGAGCCACCCAGGCGCCCCTAACCTCTGTTTTTAAGTAATCCAGTTGTTCTCTTAAAGGACCAATGTGCAATTAAGAGAGAGAGAAAAATAAAGCTATAATCAGCTGCAAAGGAGTATTAATACTCACTTCTGCAAAAATTTCAAGTTGCCAACTGGCAAAGAAAGGCTAATATTGCACTTTGATTAAAAAAAAAACAAAACACAGCTTTGCCTTTGAAAAGTTAGTAAATGGATTTACCTTGCTAAGATTTATGGAGACTATCAGAAATATGTATTAGAAGTTATTGAGTCATCATGAAATGAACTCTACTTCCAGTCAAACTACAAAATGTTTATATTTTCTCTTTTGATTTTCAACTTTACTGCATAATTTTAAAAGAAAAGTAACTAAATTGGGTTGTTGAGGTAATTGGGCATTTGACTTGAGTACTTTTTAAAGTTAACCCAAAGAAAAGATTTGTGGAAGAGTATAATAAAGGTATTTTGTGTTGAGCATAAGATGTCACTCCTCTAACAAGTCTACTTTGGAAAGCTTAATTTGGAATTAGTAGAAACTGCTCCTTTGTTAACCAAGATATTTGATATAAAAGCCAGTTAATAAAATGCCATAGTTTTAGTATGATGGCAATTTTTTTAAATTCCTGGGGAGGAGGCAACTAGGAAAAAATTTTAAAAGTCTCCTTTAGGGGATGGTTTTCTCTAAAAAGTTTATAATTTTATGTTTTATAATATATGAGGTTTAGGAAGAGGCTGTGGGTTTTTTAAAAATGGATAGTTAATGTTTCAACACCATTTGTTAAAAAAGATTGTTCTCAATTCTGTTCCTTTCATAACTTTGTCAAAAATCAGTTGGCCTATTTCTGGAATCTATTCTGTTTCCTTAATATATGTTTCTACCTTTTGCTAATGCCACATTGTCTTGATTGGTGTAGCTTTAGGGTAAGGTTTAAATTTGTGTAGTATGTTTACTCCCACTTCTTTTTCAAAATTATTTTGGATATTCTATTTCTTTTGCCTTTCCCTCTAATCTGTAGAATCATCTTCTCTCTATCTTAAGAAATGCTGGCAGGTATTGTGATCGGAATTGTATTAAGTCCATTCCATCTAAGTTGTCAATTTGGGGAGCATAAACATCTTTACTTTGTTGTCTTCCAATCTGTGAACATGGTATGTCTTTCTATTTAATCAGCATTTATAGTTTTTAGCATACATATTTTCTACATATTTTGTCAGTGTTATACCCAAGTTTTTCAACTGTGGGTGTGGGCTATAATAAATAGTATTGTTTATTTAATTTCACTTTACAATTGATTGTTGTTTGTATATAGAAATATGATTGATTTTGTGTGACCTTCTGTCCTACAACCTTGCTTAACTCACTTATTAGTTATAAAAGTCTTTGGGATTTTGTAGAATGACAATCATGTCATCTATGAATAAGGATAGTTTATTTCTTCCTTTCCAATCTATATGCCTTGTATTTATTTGTTTTTCATCACATTACTATAGATTTCCAATAATACATTGAATAGGGGTGATGAGACAGATGTTTTTGCCTGGTCTTGATGTTAGCAGGAAGCATTTAAGTCCTTTACCATTTAATACGATATCTGTAAGTTTTTTTGTAGATCCCCTTTATTAGGTTGAGAAAGTTCTCTTTTATTTCTACTTTGATGAGATTTTTTCCCAGTACATTTTAATCTTGTATTACTTTGTATTAATTAATTTAATCCTTTATCTCCACTCCCCAGCTTTATTGAGATATAATTGACAAACAACTTCTATATATTTAAGGTGTGCCATGTGATGATTTGATATAAGCCTATATTGTGAAATGATTACTGCAATCAAAATAATACATCTATCACCTCACAGTTACCTTTTTTTAAAAAAAAAGATTTTATTTATTTGAGAGAGAGAGCACGAGCAAGGAGAGAGCACAAGGGTGGGCAGAGGGAGAGGAAGAAGCAGACTCCCCACTGAAGACAGGGCCTGATGCAGGGCTGGATCCCACAACCCTGAGATCATGACCTGAGCAGAAACCAAGAGTTGGACACTTAACTGATTGAGCCACCCAGGTGCCCCTGAAAGTTTGTACTCTTTGACCAACATTTCAACATTTCCACACAAACCTCCCCCAAGACCCTGGCAACCATCATTCTACTCTCTTTTTCTATGGGTCTCATTTTTTCTAGTCTCATATATAAGTAATACCATATAGTATTTGTTTTTCTGCCTGGCTTATTTCACTTAGCATACATAATGGCCTCAGGCTTAATCACATTGTTGCAGATGACAGAATATCCTTCTGTTAAATATATATATATAAAATATATATATATGGTGATATATATAACAAATATAAATTAACAAATATATTAATAAATTATATAAATATATGATAAATATATTTGATAAACATATATTTGGTAAATGTATAATAAATATATGATAAATATCATAAATATATATGATAATATATTGATAAACATTTTATCCATTCATCTGTTGATGGACACTTAGATTGTTCCCATGTCTTGGGTATTGTAAATAGTGCCACAATGAACACAGAAATGCAGATATCTCTTTGAGATACTGATTTCATTTCCTTCAGATATATACTCAGAAGTGGGATTGGTGGATCATATGCTAGTTTTTTAAAATTTTTTTCAAGAATTTCTGTACTATCTCCTATAATGGCTGTACCAATTTATATTTCTACCAACAATGTACAGGGTTCCCTTTTCTCTACACCCTTGCCAACACTTGTTTTCTTGATGACAGCCATCAAATGATATATTTGATGATATCTCAATGTGGTTTTGATTTGCATCTCTCTGATAATTAGTGATGTTGAGCACTTTTTCATGAATGTGTTGGCCATTTGTATGTCTTTTTTGGAAGAAGGCTTATAGATCCTTTGCCCATTTTAGAATCAGGTTATTTGGGTTTTGTTGTTGTTTGGATTTTTTTGCTATTGAGTTGTATGAGTTCCTTATATATTTTGGATATTAACTTTTTATCAGATATATGGTTTGCAAATATTTTCTCCCATCCCATAAGTTGCCTTTTCATTTTAATTGATTTTCATTTGCTGGGCATAAGCTTTTCAGTTTGATATAGTCCCATTTGTTTATTTTTGCTGCTGTTGCCTGTGCTTTCGGTCTCGTATCTTAAAAATCATTGCCAAAACCAATGTCAAGGAGTTTTTTCCCTACATTTTCTTCTAAGAGTCTTAACAATTTCAGGTCTTACATTTTTTAAAAAATTAATTAATTAATTATTTTTATTATGTATTTATTTATTTATTTATTTATTTGACAGAGAGAGAGATAGCGAGAGCAGGAACACAAGCAGGGGGAGTGGGAGAGGGAGAAGCAGGCTTCCCGCCAAGCAGGGAGCCCGATGTGGGACTCGATCCCGGAACTCCGGGATCATGACCTGAGCTGAAGGCAGACACTTAACGACTGAGCCACCCAGGCACCCCTCAGGTCTTACATTTAAGTCTTATCCATTTCAAGTTAATTTTTGTGAATTGTGTGAAATTTTGTATGTGGACATCCAGTTTTTCCAACACCATTTATTGAAGTGACTCTCCATTCCCCATTGAGTATTCTTGGCTCCCTTGTCCAATATTAATTTACTGTTTGTATATAGTTTGTTTCTGGATTCTATATTCTGTTCCATTTGTCTATGTGTCTGTTTTTTTTTTTATTCTTATGTTAATCCCCATACATTACATCATTAGTTTTAGATGTAGTGTTCCATGATTCATTGTTTGTGCATAACACCCAGTGCTCCATGCAGAATGTGCCCTCCTCAACACCCACCACCAGGCTAACCCATCCTCCCACCCCCCTCCCCTCCAGAACCCTCAGTTTGTTTTTCAGAGTCCATCATCTCTCATGGTTCGTCTACCCCTCTGATTTCCCCTGCTTCATTCTTCCCCTCCTGCTACCTTCTTCTTCTTCTTCTTTTTTTTTTTTTTCCTTAACATATATTGCATTATTTGTTTCAGAGGTACAGATCTGAGATTTAACAGTCTTGCACAATTCACAGCGCTTACCAGAGTACATACCCTCCCCAGTGTCTTATCACCCAGTCACCCCATCCCTCCCACCCCACCCCCCACTCCAGCAACCCTCAGTTTGTTTCCTGCGATTAAGAATTCCTCATATCAGTGAGGTCACATGATACATGTCTTTCTCTGTTTGACTTATTTCGCTCAACATAATACCCTCCAGTTCCATCCACGTCGTTGCAAATGGCAAGATCTCATTCCTTTTGATGGCTGCATAATATTCCATTGTATATATATACCACATCTTCTTTATCCATTCATCTGTCGATGGACATCTTGGCTCTTTCCACAGTTTGGCTATTGTGGACATTGCTGCTATAAACATCGGGGTGCACGTACCCTTTTGGATCCCTACTTTTGTATCTTTGGGGTAAATACCCAGTAGTGCAATTGCTGGATCATATGGTAGCTCTACTTTCAACTTTTTGAGGAACCTCCATACTGTTTTCCAGAGTGGCTGCACCAGCTTGCATTCCCACCAACAGTGTAGGAGGGTTCCCCTTTCTCCACATCCCTGCCAACATCTGTCGTTTCCTGACTTGTTAATTTTAGCCATTCTGACTGGTGTGAGGTGGTATCTCATTGAGGTTTTGATTTGGATTTCCCTGATGCTGAGTGATGTTGAGAACTTTTTCATGTGTCTGTTGGCCATTTGGATGTCTTCTTTGGAAAAATGTCTGTTCATGTCTTCTGCCCATTTCTTGATTGGATTCTTTGTTCTTTGGGTGTTGAGTTTGATGAGTTCTTTATAGATTTTGGATACTAGCCCTTTATCTGATATGTCATTTGCAAATATCTTCTCCCATTCTGTCGGTTGTCTTTTGTTTTTGTTGACTGTTTCCTTTGCTTTGCAAAAGTTTTTTATCTTGATGAAGTCCCAATAGTTCATTTTTGTCCTTGCTTCCCTTGCCTTTGGCGATATTTCTAGGAAGAAGTTGCTTCAGCTGAGGTCAAAGAGGTTGCTGCCTGTGTTCTCCTTTAGGATTTTGACGGACTCCTGTCTCACATTGAGGTCTTTCAACCATTTGGAGTCTATTTTTGTGTGTGGTATAAGGAAATGGTCCAGTTTCATTCTTCTGCATGTGGCTATCCAATTTTCCCATTTGTTGAAGAGACTGTCTTTTTGCCATTGGACATTCTTTCCTGCTTTGCAAAGATTAGTTGACCATAGAGTTGAGGGTCCATTTCTGGGCTCTCTATTCTGTTCCATTGATCTATGTGCCTGTTTTCTTGCCAGTACCATACTGTCTTGATGATGACAGCTTTGTAATAGAGCTGGAAGTCCGGAATTGTGATGCCACCAGCTTTGCTTTTCTTTTTCAACATTCCTCTGGCTATGCGGGGTCTTTTCTGGTTCCATACAAATTTTAGGATTATTTGTTCCATTTCTTTGAAAAAAGTGGATGGTATTTTGATGGGGATTGCATTGAATGTGTAGATTGCTCTAGGTAGCATTGATATCTTCACAATATTTGTTCTTCCAATCCATGAGCATGGAATATTTTTCCATTTCTTTGTGTCTTCCTCAATTTCTTTCATGAGTACTTTATAGTTTTCTGAGTACAGATCCTTTGTCTCTTTGGTTAGATTTATTCCTAGGTACCTTATGGTTTTGGGTGCAATTGTAAATGGGATCAACTCCTTAATTTCTCTTTCTTCTGTCTTGTTGTTGGTGTATAGGAATGCCACTGATTTCTGTGCATTGATTTTATATCCTGCCACTTTACTGAATTCTTATATGAGTTCTAGCAGTTTTGGGGTGGAGTCTTTGGGGTTTTCCACATAAAGTATCATATCATCTGCAAAGAGTGAGAGTTTGACTTCGTCTTTGCTGATTTGGATGCCTTTTATTTCTTTTTGTTGTCTGATTGCTGTGGCTAGGACTTCCAATACTATGTTGAATAGCAGTGGTGATAGTGGAAATCCCTGCCGTGTTCCTGACCTTGGGGGGAAAGCTCTCAGTTTTTCCCCATTGAGACTGATATTCGCTGTGGGTTTTTCATAGATGGCTTTTATGATATTGAGGTATGTACCCTCTATGCCTATACTCTGAAGAGTTTTGATCAAGAAAGGATGGTGTACTTTGTCAAAAGCTTTTTCTGCATCTATTGAGAGGATCATATGATTCTTGGTCTTTCTTTTGTTAATGTATTGTATCACACTGATTGATTTGTGGATGTTGAACCAACCATGCAGCCCAGGGATAAATCCCACTTGGTCGTGGTGAATAATCCTTTTAATGTACTGTTGGATCCTATTGGCTAGTATTTTGGTGAGAATTTTTGCATCCATGTTCATCAGGGATATTGGTCTGTAATTCTCCTTTTTGATGGGGTCTTTGTCTGGTTTTGGGATCAAGGTAGTGGGGGCCTCATAAAACGAGTTTGGAAGTTTTCCTTCCATTTCTATTTTTTGGAACAGTTTCAGAAGAATAGGTATTAATTCTTCTTGAAATGTTTGGTAGAATTCCCCTGGGAAGCCATCTGGCCCTGGGCTTTTGTTTGTTGGGAGATTTTTGATGACTGCCTCAATTTCCTTAGTGGTTATAGGTCTGTTCAGGTTGTCTATTTCTTCCTGGTTCAGTTTTGGTAGTTGATACATCTCTAGGAATGCATCCATTTCTTCCAGGTTATCTAATTTGCTGGCATAGAGTTGCTCATAATATGTTCTTATCATTGTTTGTATTTCTTTGGTGTTAGGTGTGATCTCTCCTCTTTCATTCATGATTTTGTTGATTTGGGTCATTTCTCTTTTCTTTTTGATAAGCCTGGCCAGGGGTTTATCAATCTTGTTAATTCTTTCAAAGAACCAGCTCCTAGTTTCGTTGATCTGTTCTACTGTTCTTTTGGTTTCTATTTCATTGAGTTCTGCTCTGATCTTTATTATTTCTCTTCTCCTGCTGGGTTTAGGCTTTATTTGCTGTTCTTTCTCCAGCTCCTTTAGGTGTAGGGTTAGGTTGTGTACTTGAGACCTTTCTTGTTTCTTGAGAAAGGCTTGTATTGCTATATACTTTCCTCTTAGGACTGCCTTTGCTGCATCCCAAAGATTTTGAATAGTTGTGTTTTCATTTTCATTGGTTCCCATGTATTTTTTAAATTCTTCTTTAATTTCCTGGTTGACCCATTCATTCTTCAGTAGGATGCTCTTTAGCCTCCATGTATTTGAGTTCTTTCCGACTTTCCTCTTGTGATTGAGTTCTAGTTTCAAAGCATTGTGGTCTGAAAACAGGCAGGGAATGATCCCAATCTTTTGGTACCGGTTGAGACCTGATTTATGATCTAGGATGTGATCGATTCTGGAGAATGTTCCATGGGCACTAGAGAAGAATGTGTATTCCGTTGCTTTGGGATGGAATGTTCTGAATATGTCTGTGAAGTCCATTTGGTCCAGTGTGTCATTTAAAGTCTTTATTTCCTTGTTGATCTTTTGCTTAGACGATCTGTCCATTTCAGTGAGGGGGGTGTTAAAGTCCCCCACTATTATTGTATTGTTGTCGATGTGTTTCTTTGCTTTTGTTATTAATTAGCTTATATAATTGGCTGCTCCCATGTTAGGGGCATAGATATTTACAATTGTTAGATCTTCTTGTTGGATAGACACTTTAAGTAGGATATAATGTCCTTCCTCATCTCTTATTACAGTCTTTGGTTTAAAATCTAATTTGTCTGATATAAGGATTGCCACCCCAGCTTTGTTTTGGTGTCCATTAGCATGGCAAATGGTTTTCCACCCCCTCACTTTCAATCTGGGGGTGTCTTTGGTTCTAAAATGAGTCTCTTGCAGACAGCATATCGATGGGTCTTGTTTTTTAATCCAGTCTGATAGCCTGTGTCTTTTGATTGGGGCATTTAGCCCATTTACATTCAGGGTAACTATTGAAAGATAGGAATTTAGTGCCATTGTATTGCCTGTAAGGTGACTGTTACTGTATATTGTCTGTGTTCCTTTCTGGTCTATGTTGCTTTTAGGGTCTCTCTTTGCTTAGAGGACCCCTTTCAAGATTTCTTGTAGGGCTGGTTTTGTGTTTGCAAATTCCTTTAGTTTTTGTTTGTCCTGGAAGGTTTTTATCTCTCCTTCAATTTTCAATGACAGACTAGCTGGATATAGTATTCTTGGCTGCATATTTTTCTCATTTAGTGCTCTGAATATATCCTGCCAGTCCTTTCTGGCCTGCCAGGTCTCTGTGGATAGGTCTGTTGCCAATCTAATGTTTCTACCATTGTAGGTTACATATCTCTTCTCCCCAGCTGCTTTCAGGATTTTCTCTTTGTCTATGAGACTCATAAGTTTTACTATTAGATGTCGGGGTGTTGACCTATTTTTATTGATTTTGAGAGGGGTTCTCTGTGCTTCCTGGATTTTGATGCCTGTTTCCTTCCCCAAATTAGGGAAGTTCTCTGCTATAATTTGCTCCATTATACCTTCTGCCCCTCTCTCTCTTTCTTCTTCTTCTGGGATCCCAATTATTCTAATGTTGTTTCGTCTTATGGTATTGCTTATCTCTCGAATTCTGCCCTTGTGATCCAGTAGTTGTTTATCTCTCTTTTTCTCAGCTTCTTTATTTTCCATCATTTGGTCTTCTATATTACTGATTCTCTCTTCTGCCTCATTTATCCTAGCAGTTAGCGCCCCCATATTTGATTGCACCTCATTAATAGCCTTTTTGATTTCGACTTGGTTAGATTTTAGTTCTTTTACTTCTCCGGGAAGGGTTTCTCTAATAACTTCCATGCTTTTTTCAAGCCCAGCTAGTATCTTTAAAGTGATGATTCTGAACTCTAGATCTGACATCGTACTAATGTCTGTATTGAGTAGGTCCCTGGCAGTCGGTACTACCTCTTGTTCTTTTTGTTGAGGTGATTTTTTCCATCTTGTCATTTTGTGCAGAGGAAAATAGATTAATGAGAACAAAATGCTAGCAGAGTAACAACGTCCCCAGAAAATATACTCTAAACAAATCAGAAAAGACCTGAAGCAGTGGAAAAAGAAAGGGAAAGAGAGAAAAAAGAAAAAGAAAAAAAAGAAAAAGATAAAAACAAACAAAAACAAACAAAACAACAACAACAAAAAAAACCAGAATGTGATCAAATATGATCAGGCTGGTATATAGATCAGTGCCACACACTAGATTTGGGGTGTATTTTGGTCTGTTAGAAGAAAGTGCCTCCCAAAATTTTAAAGAAAGAAAAACTTATATATGTACAAAAATAAGGGTTGATATGATGGGATGGAATATGACTGTAAAGATGGAAATTATAAAAAATTTTATAAAAGGAATTGATAAGAAGTTGTTTGAAAAAAGAAAGAAGAGGATTTAAAAAAAGAAAAAAGAAAGAAAAAGGGAGAGAATGTGATCAGGCAGGGGAGTAGAAAAAACTATATACTAGAGATTTAGGGTAGATTTTAATCTGTTAGAAGAAACTATCTCAAAATTTTAAAGAGAGAACAGCTTATATATATATGCCAAAAATACAGGTAACTACTATGAAGGGATAGAATATGACTCTAAAAATGAAAAATAAAAATTTTTTTTAAAAAAGGGATTGATAAGATGTTGGTTGAAAAAGGGAAAAAGAAAGATTCAAAAAAAAAGAAAACAGTTAAAAAAAAATTAACTTTGAAAGACTAAAGAATCATGGTAAAAAAGCCATGAATTCTATGTGCAGTATTCCCCTAGCGCTGGAGTTCTGCCGTTCTCATTGATCGGTAAACTTGGTCTTGGCTGGCTGTTCTCGCTGTATTTCTGGAGGAGGGGCCTGTTGCCGTGGTTTCCAAATGTCTTTGCTGGAGGCGGAATTGTCCCGCCCTTGCCAGGTCCAGGCTAAGTAATCTGCTGGGGTTGCTCTCCAGAGCTTTTGTTCCCTGCGAGCTTTCCATACAGTTTTGGAGGCGGAGAGTGAAAATGGCGGCCTCCCAATCTCTGTCCCGGAGGAGCCAAGAACTCGGGCCCTGCTCCTCAGTGAGCCCCCAGAGAAAAGCCGTCAGTCACTCCCGTCTCCCCGGTCTCCAGCCGCACTCCGTGCTCACCCCGCCTATGACCGCGCGCGTTTCTATCTCTGGCACCCGACCCTGGGTGGAGTCTCCAAACCCAGCAGATCCCTGCGGTGCACTCCCGCGCGGCTCCTCCCAGGGGAGGAAGGTGAGTCTCCCCGGATCTGCTGCTTGTTGGGCCCCTGCTGGAGGAGCAGTAGCCCGACTGTGCCGCGGATCACGGTTTATGGCAACCCCGAGCTGAGAGCCCGCCCCTGGGCTCTGCCTCTGCAGCCGGCTTCCCTGCTCCGATACCTGGGAGCTCTGCCATACTCAGGCACCCCCGGTCTTTCTGTGACCCCGAGGGTCCTGAGACCACACTGTCCCGCGAGGGTTCCACCCCCCGCTTAGCCACCAGAGTGACGTCCCTCCGCGGAGCAGACTTTTAAAAGTTCCGATTTTGTGCTCCGCCGCTGTATCACTTGCCAGAAGCGGCCGCCGGAGGCTCCTCCCCCGCCGTCTATCCTCCCGAATATCGCCTCGGATTCACTTCTCTGCACGTCCTACCTTCCAGAAAGTGGTCGCTTTTCTGATGAGAGAGTTGTTGCTATTCCTTTCTTCGACCTCCTGTTGGGTTTGTAGGTGTTCGAATGGTTTGATCCCTGTCCAGCTGAATTCCTGAGACCAGACGAAATCCAGGTCTCCTACTCCTCCGCCATCTTGCTCCCGCTCCTCTATGTGTCTGTTTTTATTCCAGAACCATTCTGATTTGATTACTTTAGCTCTCTATAGTTTGTTTTTTTTTTAAGATTTATTTCTTTGTTTAGAGAGAACTGGTCGGGGGGGCAGAGGGAGAGGGGGAGAGAGTTTTTTTAAAGATTATATTTATTTGCGAGAGAGAGAGAGTGCACAAGCAGGGGGAGGAGCAGAAGGAGAGGGAGAAGCAGACTCCACTGAGCAGGGAGCCTTGATGCGGGACTCAATCCCAGGACTCTGATATCATGATCTGAGCCGAAGGCAGATGCTTAACTGACTGAGCCAGCCAGGCCTCCCGCCTAGGCCTGACTCTTTTTTTTTTTTTTTTAAGATTTTATTTATTTATTTGACAGAGAGACACAGCGAGAGAGGGAACACAAGCAGGGGGAGCGGGAGAGGGAGAAGCAGACTTCCCGCCGAGCAGGGAGCCCGATGCGGGGCTTGATCCCAGGACCCTGGGATCATGACCTGAGCCGAAGGCTGACGTTTAATGACTGAGCCACCCAGGCGCCCTGTGCCTAGGCCTGACTCTTAAGCTGAAACCTGACACTAAGCTGTTTCAGCCTTAGCACACAAGCTTGTGCCAAATGGAAATTGGATACAATTGCTCTGTTCAGTAAACAGGGTTCAGACGCTGGAACTGTTGAAGATTTGGAATACCCCACTGTGGGGCCATAAACCATGAAAACATCGTGGACTGGCTGGACCAGCTGGGTCACTTAATACCCACAAGTATTAAGTGATGAGCACTGAGTAATGTATGGAATTGTTGAATCACTATATTGTATACCTGAAACCAATATAACACTGTATGTTCACTAACTGGAATTAAATAAAAACTAATAAATAAATAACCTCTAGAAAACCATAATGTTAGAAACATTAAATAATTTTTGACTAGTACCTAGAGCATACAAGTATAGTGGTCAGAAGATAAATCATAAACTTAAATGCTTATATTAATAAAAATAAAATAATAAAGATAAATTAAGCATCCCCTTCAACAAGTTAGGGATAAATAAGTAAAACAAAGAAAAGTAATGGAAGGAATTAATAAACATAGAGGTAGAATGTAATGAGTTGGAAAACATTTAAAAGTATAATAAAATTAGAGGAGAAATAACCATCACAGCCTATATTTCCATTTAAATGATAAACAACTCCTGTGCCAATCATTTGAAAATGTAGGTGAATTCTAGTAAATAATCTAAACCCCAGAAAACATAAAAAGTTGAAAGAGGTCAATTTCAAGAAAGAGATAAAAGACTTAAAATTAAGCCAAAAAAGCCATAAGCAACCCTTATTGCTCATACTCTAGTCACTAAATACCAATGCCCATTTTATGAACTCCTTGGGAAAATGTCTGAATCTGTGGCAGGGAAAGCACAAGATGAGCCCTGAACATTTTGTGCCAGGCAGAAGTACATGTTAATTGGTTGATCATATTAATAGGCTACAGAACCACCTGAAATAGTTATAACAAGCCAGCATTATAACTCACAAGAGTAAAAATTAAAAATAAAATGTTTGTAATAAACATAATAAACATTTTAAACAAAGAATAATATGATGCTGAAAAAGGATACAGAAAAATGCAGTTGTGTCAATTCAAGTGTCTGCTCATATGAAGGGGAGGTATAAAGTATAAGTGTGGCACATCTTGTGTCAGAAAGCAAGAATTATTTCAAAGATTACAATATTAAATCAAATGTCCACAGAAATCAGTTTAAAGCATTTAATTAGCCAATGTTCAAATAATAGAAACATTGTGGTGGAAAATGTGGAGTTGCTGGTCCTGGGTAAGATGGAATAAGCACACTAGAGCTATTTCTGAGGGTCAGGAGTCTAGGGACAGTTCGCTAGGTCTTCTGCTTCAGGGTCTTTCACAACTCTGTAATCAAGGTGTGGTTCAGGGCTGGGTCTCATCATTAATGGGGGAAGGATTCACTTCTCAGCACACATGCTTGTTGGCAACATTCAGCTTTTTGCAGGCTGTTGCACTGAGGGCCTCCTGTTTTTTTGCTGGCACTTGACCAGAAGCCACCCTCAGTATACATGGACCTCTCCAATTTGGCCACTTGCTTCATCAAAGCCAGCAACGGAGAATGTCCTGGAAAAACTACAGTTACAGTCATATGTAACATAAGGCCAAATGTGACAAGCTGACAGCTAATGTCATACTCAATGTTGAGAAGCTGAAAGCTTTTCCTCTAAGAAAAGGAACAAGAGAAGAATACCCACTCTCACCACTTCTATTCAACATAGTACTAGAAGTCTTAGAGCAATTAGGTCAATATATATTGGCATCCGGAAAGGAATTAAATTGGGTCTGTTTTCAGAATACATGATCTTATATATAGAAAATCCTAAAGAATCCACAAAAAAACTGTTAGAACCAACAAATGCATTCAGTAAAGTTGCAGAATTCAAAACATAAAGAAATCAGTTGTGAGGGGCACCTGGGTGTCTCAGTCGGTTAAGCATCTGCCTTCGGCTCAAGTCATGATCCCAGGGTCCTGGGATCGAGCCCCCGATCAGGCTCCCTGCTCAGCGGGAGCCTGCTTCTCCCTCTGCCTGCTGCTCCCCCTGCTTGTGCTCTCTTTCTCTCTGACAAATAAATGTATAGAATCTTAAAAAAAAAAAAAGAGTCAGGCCTAGGTAATTAGAATGTATGAATTCAGGATTAAAAAAAAAAAAGCCAGTGGTTTTTCTTTGGCAGCAGAAAAAGCTTAGACTGCTTGTTTTGTCAATCATAGTCTAAATTGACCCAATCAAAAATATGCACATTAACCCAAATGTCCATCAGATGATGAATGGATAAATAAAATGTATATCCGTACAGTGGAATATTATTCAGCCATTTAAAAAAGAAATAAAGTACTGATTCATTCTACGACATAGATGAACCTTGAAAATATCATCCTAAGTGAAAGAAGCCAGGCAGAAAAGGCCATATACTGTATGATTTCATTTATATGAAGTATTCAGAGTAAGTAAAACCACAGAGACCGAAAATAGATTAGTGGTTATAAGGGGCTGGGAAGAGGGAAGAATGGGGAGTGACTGTTAATGGTTATAGTATTTCTTTTTGGGATGGTGAAAATGTTCTGGAATTAGTGGTAATGATTGCACAACCTTGTGAATATACTAAAAACTACTGAATTGTACGCTTCAAGGGGTAAATTCTGTGGTTACATGAATTATATCTCAGTTTAAAAAAATAGACTAAAAAATATGCTGGAAGAGCATCACCCTCTAATAGGCATTTCATTTCTACAGAGCATTTATTAGCAAGATTACTTTAAAACCACAAAAGGGTATTTCCAGCTAGTTAGAAAAACTATTAATGCAAGTAAAATGCAGGGCTTTTGGGTTTAGTAGAAACTTTAAAGGTCATTAAAGAATTCACTGTTGAGAAACCACATGAATGTAAGTAATGTAGGAAGAGCTTTAGAGAACTTAGAGAATTCATATTGGTGTTAAGTCCCATGAATTTATGGAATGTGGGAAGGCCTTCACTTCTGGAAGATGCTTTTGAGTATATCAGAAAAGGTTTCCTGATGAGACATGAGACACTCTATAAAATAGAAATTTGAGTAATGGTAAGATTTTATTCACACATTAATGACAATCAGAACCTATATGTCGAGAAAACATATAAATATAAGAATGTATTAAGGCTTTTATAACAACATGCTCAAAATCAGAGAATTTTTAATGTATTGAACTAACATTAATGACTTTCATTCATTCCTCTTCTTGTTGAATTTTAGGATATCCTTATTAGAGAAAAATTCTGTAAATTTGAAAATTACTTTCTTTTCATCACAGTAATAAATCATAAGCTATTTCATATTATTCATGTTACCTTTTTTAAAAATTTTTTTTTAAGATTTTATTTATTTGCGAGAGAGAGAATGAGAGACAGAGAGCATGAGAGGGAGGAGGGTCAGAGGGAGAAGCAGACTCCCTGCTGAGCAGGGAGCCTGATGTGGGACTCGATCCTGGGACTCCAGGATCATGACCTGAGCCGAAGGCAGTCACTTAACCAACTGAGCCACCCAGGCGCCCCCATGTTACTTTCAATTCATCTTAAATTCATGCTAGAAAATACCCCTGTTAATGTAATAAGTGTGAGAATGGAAATCCTTCTAACTTACTCATATATATGAATATATTTTTTGCATTCTTCAAGATTTAATTTGTTGAAACTTTTTTCACTATTACAAAATTTTTGTCACTATTATAAGATATTTGTCCTCCTCTTTTATATAAGTAGAATTTTCTCTAAGGTATGTATATAAGGTAGCCATAAATCTGGAAACATTTGAATATACATAGTAAATGGTTTATTGATATTACAATAAAATATATATTTGATGACATTACATATATTTACTGTGTTATGTTTCATTACCAATATATAGTTCCAGGTGCTGTACAAAACTATAGTATAACTTAATAACAGTATTTCCATCAATTCCTTCATGTATGTCTGTGGTGTTTGTTACATTGTCATGGATGATTTGTCTATCTGATTTGCACTGAGCAAACCTGCACCTTTAGCATATCACAAAAGTAAAGGATGCAGTTCAGTTTCCAAAAATTGTCTTTATTTTTTTCCTTATTGCTATTCTTTACACAGAAGTAGAGTTACCTAGTCACAGGAAATAAATACATTTGACTGTATCTATCTGTATCTGCTGGTTGGGGCTGTGATTTCATCTGGAGGTAGAGATTCTCTTCCAAGCTTACTTGGGTTATTAGCACAACTCAGTTCCCTGAACGTATGTGGCTGAGATCCCCTTTTCTTGCTTGCTTTTGGCGGAGGGTCACTTTCATCTCCTAGAGGCCACCCTCAGATACTAGGCACAATGCCCCAACCCTAGTTCACAAGATGGTTGTATGCTTTTTTCTAGGACAGCAGGCGTGTGTCTGCCACTGCTGCTTGTCTCTTTTTAAAAACCTCCCCAGTTCGGTAAGGCCCACTAGGATAGTGTTGACATGGTTGGATTCATGTCTGCCATTGTACATTTGGTTTTCTACATGTGTCATGTCCTTTTTCTTCCTCTATTCCTAATTTACCACATTCTTTATTGTGAATATTTTCTAATATTTCAATGTTTCTAATTACTTGCTATATTGTTTTAGTTATTTGAGTTATTTCCTTAAATTTTGTTCTGGGGCTTATCAGAAACAGCTTCAGATTTATGCTAACTTAAATTCAATAAGACAGAGAAATGTTACTCCTATATATTTATTCCCTTTTCTCCATTTTTGGTATTATTATTATTATACATACTCCATCTATGTTATAAACTCTACAATACTTTGCTATGATTATTACTTTCTATAACTGTACGTGTTTTAAAGCTAATAGAAGAATAAGTATATACTTACAGATTTTGTTACATTAATTTTCTTATTACTCTGGTTCTCATTTGTTTCTACCATTTTGAGTAACCATTAGAGTCATTTCCTTATCTCCCTACAGTATTGTTTTCTCCCATCTCTTTTGTTCCTTTGTGCTGTAACTGTATAGTAATATTACATATTAACATTTTGCATTATTTTTCTAACACATTATATACATGTTGTTTTATACAATTCCTTCTAAAATAAGTTAAGGCAATAGAGTAGAAAAATGTGATTTGTACTGTATGTTATAGTTACATAATTACTTCTACAGGTGCTCTTTGTTTTTAATGTAGATCAAAATTACAATTAGGGGTCATTTACTTTCAGCTTGAAGCAAATTAGTAGTTTCTTAAAGTGGATTTGCTGGCTACAAATTCTCTTCAGTTGTTTATCTTGGAATGTCTTTCTTTAACCTTCATTTTTTAAAAAGATTTTATTTATTTATTTATTTAATTGATTTAGAGTGTGAGTGAGGGGAGGGGCAGAGTGAGAAGGAGAGAGAGAATCCCAAGCAGACTCCCTGCTGAGCGTAGAGCCAGACATGAGGCTGATCTCATGATGTCTGAGATTGTGACCTGTGCCAAAATCAAGAGTCAGATGCTTAACCAACTGAGCCACCCAGGTGCCTCTAGGGTTCATTTTTGAAAGCTACTCTTGCTAGGTATAGGATTCTTGGCTAAAAGATTTTTCTTTCAGGACTTAGAATTTGTTTCCCCACTCCCTTCTGGCCTTCATTGTTTCTGATATGAAGTCACCTGTTAATCTAATTTGGGCTCCCTTTTAAGTGATGAGTTCTTTTCTCTTAGTGCTTTCAAGATGTTCTTGCCTTTGCTTTCAGCATTTTTACTCTGATATGTTTGTGGATTTCTTTGTGTTCCTACTACTTTGAATTTGCTGAACTTCCTAGACACATAAATTATTTATGACTGTTAAATTAACATTCATTAACTGGAGCACAGATGCTGGTGAGTTGTGGTTCAGCAACAGAACACACAAGAGAAATTGAAATAGAGAAGTATAATTACTCAGAGGTCCTGGAGGAAGTACACACATGCCTTGAGAGGCCAGATGGGAAGGTCAAGGCAGAGTGCAGACAGAGAGGGGTCGCACCTGGGGCGCAGGCCTTTATTAGAGTCCATGGATGGAGTGCTTTAGGGTTCCTGGGCTGGGACTGGATTGGTCAATACAAACCAAGAGTGGTGTTTTAGTAAGCCCCACAGGGGTCTTATCTAAGGATCACATAAGGCACACAGATGCTGGGAGGCAGGGGAGACTTGATCAGAAGGCTTTTGGAGAAATCATATCAGGAACTTCCCCTTGCTGTGACTCTGCAGGCTGCTATGTAGGGCATGTGCTTATATGAGGAGGTTAGTGTCAGTTTAAGATTTTGGCAAGCCACTTTGCCAAACAAAATGTATGCCAAAGCAGCAATACCATGGAATTGTTTAGCTAAACTCTCATGATTATTGTCAATAAATTTGGGAAGTTTTAAAGTTTTGTAATGCTTTTCTCTCCCTCTGCTTATTCTGGTATTCCCATTATGCATATGATGACACACTTCACTGGTGCCCCACATTTCTCTGAAGCTCATTTTTCCTATTTTTTCTGTCCTTCAACATGTATACTCTCTAATGACCTATCTTCAAGTTTGCTAATTCTTTCTTCTGCTAGTTCAAATATATTGTTGAGCTCTTCTAATGAAATTTTCTTTTCTAGGGTTTCCATTTGGTTCTTTAAAAGAGTTTCTATCTTTATTGATAATACCTTATTTGATACAGCATTGTCACCATGCCTTTATTTCTTTAATCATGATTCCCTTTAGTTCTTTGAATATATTTATAATGGTTTCTTTGAAGTCTTTGTGTGTTAAATCTGATATCTGGTTGCTCTCATAGGCAGATTCTTTTTCTTTTTACTAATATATGGATCACATACTCTGCAGTTTCTTTGCATGTCTATAAATTTTCTGTTGGCAAATAGACATTTTATTTTATTTGTTAAAGATTTTATTTATTTGAGAGAGAGAGCACAAGCGGGGAGGTGGAGGGGCAGAGGGAGAAGCAGACTCCCCACCGAGCAGGGAGCCCAGCTCAGGGCTGAGGTGGCTCAGTCCCAGAACCCTGGGATTATATCCTGAGCCAAGGGCAGATGCTTAACTGATTGAGCCATCCAGGTGCCCCATAATAGACATTTTAGATAATATATTGTTATTTCTGCATTCACCAGCTTAGGAAGATGTCAGAGGAGAATGATGTTCCCAAAAAGAGATGAAGTAGGGCCTGAACAAACCAGTTAAGGGGTGTAAATGGACCAAAGCCAAACCAAACCAAACCAAAAAAAATAAAGAGAGATTGTTTAAAAAGTAAAAAGGATACAAAGTTTGATTCTGGGAAACTAATGTTTGGTTTCATGGTTTAAACTTGCTGAAAAGAACAACATTCATTTGGGTTTTATAAGAGAGTATCTGTTGTATATTGTATCACTTTCTTTCTGGAAATTAAAGAGGGAGGAATAGGCAAGCCAGGAATATAGAAAGGCGATCTATTGCAGCTCCAGAATCTGTCAACCTTAGCTGGTGGGAAAAAGAGAGCAAGGGAAGGGGAAACAGTTTTAAATGTTTGGTCTTGTCTACTTGGCAACCTATTATTTTACTGTATTTTAGGGCTTTTTGATATAAAATTTGTATATACTGTACACATAGGTATGAAAAATATCAACTGACCTTATTAGTTAAGTACCCCTCAATATGCTCCAGCGCTAGGCCAACATTAATCCTCTTTGTCTGTATATTTGCCTTTTCTGGACATCTCATATGATGGAATTATGCAACATGTGGTCCTTTGTGACTAGCTTCTTTTATTTACCATAAAGTTTTGAAGGTTCATGTTGTATATAGCACATATCAGTATTCATTTCTTTTTATTGTATGGATATGCCAACATTTTGTTTATCCCTTCATCAGTTGATGGACATTTGGGTTGTTTCTAGTTTGGGGCTATTATGAATAATGCTACCATGAACATTCATGTACAAGGTTTTGAGTATATGCTTTTAATTCTCTTGGATATATATGGAGGAGTGGAATTGGTGGGTCATATGGTAATTCTTCCACTTTCTGAGGAGCTGTTGTGAATAATGCTGCTATGAACATATGTGCATGTTTTGTGTGAACATATGTTTTCATTTCTCTTGAGTATATACATGGGACTAGAATTGTGGATCTATGTTTAACCATTTGAAGAACTGCTAGATTATTTTCCACAGTAACTCACCATTTTATATTCTATCCAGCATTATTCATTATCTTTATTTTTGATTATAGCTATCCTGGTGGGTGTGTAGTATTTCATCGTTATCTTGTTTTGCATTTCCCTGTTGGCTAAAGGAAGTCACGGGATTTTATTATACCTTTATGCATAAAGAAAGTAAACAGGAATCCCTTAACATAAAATCTTACAATTATTTATGGCTTTCAGTAAAACACCAATGACAGTTTAAACATTATTACAAGGGTAGCAAATAGTGAAATAAGTAACTAATTAGGTTTACAGATTTAGAAGGTAAGGGAAAGGAGAATGAGGCTGATACTCATTTATTATTCTCAATTCAACACGTTATTATATCAGGTTTCTTTGAAATAAATTTTAAAACAAAAAATGGTATTAAAATCCTCTGCAGCTCCACAGGGAGAGGGTGAACATTTCCTTCATATTTTTCTAAGATTTTTTTACTATTGTTTTTTTTTACTATTTTTTTGTATATTGTATCTTTTTTACTATTTTTTTTACTATTGTTTTTTTACCTTTTTTTTTTTTTTTTTACTATTGTTCATTAGGTGGGTCTGCATCCTTAGGCTAAGATGTTTACTTGTTTGCATTGTAAGATGAAACAGGACCGAAAAGCTCAAAATATAAGAAAATGGAAAGCAGGGGCGCCTGGGTGGCTCAGTCATTAAGTGTCTGCCTTCGGCTCAGGTCATGATCCCAGGGTCCTGGGATCGAGCCCCGCATCGGGCTCCCTGCTCAGCGGGGAGCCTGCTTCTCCCTCTCCCACTCCCCCTGCTTGTGTTCCCTCTCTAGCTGTCTTTCTGTGTCAAATAAATAAATAAAATCTAAAAAAAAAAAAAAAAAAGGAAAATGCAGAAGATAATCTTTTAAAGACATAATATAATGTAGAGCATATAATGTTCTACAGTCAGGCAGATTTCATGTTCCATCTTGCACAATCCTGTCTTTGCCTGATTTCTCACTGTTACATCTTCTGCCTCGTGATGAATGTCTGAGCCACCTAAATAACATGGCATGTAAATCAAGAAACCATATATACTCATACTCACAAGACAAAAAGGGTAAATGTAAGATGTTGCTTACAGATCCATAGTTACTGACCCATTTGGGAACTGGGCTGAGTGTATCATTAACCATCACATCCAGTAATGGATCCAGTCAGGATCCAGGCTGTCAATACCTCCTATCCACCAAAACCCAACCTCCCCTGTTGCCACTGCTGAAGAATAAAGGAAAGAGGGCCCATATCAATGTGATTTAAAGTAGTTAATCAACAAGAATTCATAGTAACTCTTTTGGTGTGCATAGTGCCTTATGTTATATAATTTTCCAGGTATTTTCTTAGTTTTGGGACATACAGGTAGAAAAACACTAATTTACTGAATGACTACACTGCAGGCACTTTATATTTTTTATAAATACCCTTCATTTACAGAGAATAGGCAGAGCAGCAGCACATCTTCATTTTTTATCTGAAGAGAATGAGTCTCAGTGATATTAAAGGATATATACAACTAAAAATGGTTCAGGTGGGGACTGGAATCTAGATCTGTTTGACCCCAGAACTCAGGAACATTAACCTGTAATTGACTCTCTCCACATGAGCTTGGATCTGGGAGTATCTGCTGGTCAGGAGGCAGCCCATTTCTACATCAAATTATACAAAAACTTCACACTCATCCTTTAGGCCCATAAACCTCTAAAATGGGAGTAATGGGAGGGCAGGGAGTAGAAAGTAGGCCTGAATCTTCAACCAATTCTTTCCTTTTCTTTTCAGCAGTGAGCATTTGGGTTCATTTTCCTAAATACACAGACTGAGAAAAGCAATGACACTGCACTTTAGCCTCAACAACTGACCTGTTATCCTGCTGAGTCTTCATCTTCCAAGAGCTGTTGCCCAAGCCTCCTTTTAGCTCCATATCCCATCTCCCTAGTTTCTTTTTATTCAAGCTTATACTTGCTTCTTCTGTTACTTTGAATTTTACTGGATCTATCAAGTTTTCTTTATTCTTCTTTTCCCCCAACTGGATTAAAAAATAGTCTATCGCTTTTAGAGGTTACCCTTAAATTTTTTTTTAAAAGATTTTATTTGACAGACAGCGAGAGAGGGGACACAAGCAGGCTTCCCACGGAGCAGGGAGCCCAATGCGGGGCTCGATCCCAGGACCCTGGGATTATGACCTGAGCCAAAGGCAGACGCTTAACGACTGAGCCACCCAGGCGCCCCATACCCTTAAATTTTTAGTTTGTATCTTTGATTTGTAATTAGCTGGCATCTCACGAAACACCTTAGAATGTTTTAAGTACTGGGGTGCCTGGGTGGCGCAGTTGGTTAAGTGTCCAACTCTTGGTTTGGGCTCAGGTCATGATCTTGGGGTCCTGGGAATGGGCCTGCATTGGGTTCTGCGCTCAGTGTGGCCTCTGCTTGGGACTCTTTCTCCCTCTCCCCCTGCCCTTCCTCCCTGTGCTCTCTCTCTCACAAATAAATAAATAAAATCTCAAAAAAAGAGAATGCTTTAAGTACATTCTTTCTGTTGTTATCTTGTGATTTTAATCTGTTTTGAAACATTAATTTAAAATTTACATTTTGAAACAATTTGAAACAATATTTGAATTTGAAACAAATTCAAAAAAAATTTTTTTTTTAAAGATTTTATTTATTTATTTGAGAGAGAGAATGAGAGACAGAGAGCATGAGAGGGAGGAAGGTCAGAGGGAGAAGCAGACTCCCTGCTCGGCAGGGAGCCCGATGCGGGACTCGATCCAGGGACTCCAGGATCATGACCTGAGCCGAAGGCAGTCGCCCAACCAACTGAGCCACCCAGGTGCCCCCAAATTCAAAAATTTTGAAACAAAATTTGAAACAAATTAATTTAAAATTTAATAAAAAATTTAAAATTAATACTTAGTAATATGCTCAGACTTCCCAATGTATTTACCAATTTGATCTCATTCTATCTTTCCAGATTTAATTTACTTCTTCCTAACGTACATCCTTTAGAAATTCTCCAGTGAGTGTATGAAAGAAAAAAGTGGATAGTATTAAATTTATGTCCAAAGGAAGACTTAGGACACCCTTTCTTCCTTTACTGAGATTCAAGGCCTACTCTATTCCTAGGCACTTGTCATCACGGACCTGCTCCTCTTGTTCTTTCTCTTCAGTGCTTTGTGTATAGAAAGGCTTTCCCAGGGCGCCTGAGTGGCTCAGTTGGTTAAGCGACTGCCTTCGGCTCAGGTCATGATCCTGGAGTCCCTGGATCGAGTCCCGCATCGGGCTCCCTGCTTGGCAGGGAGCCTGCTTCTCCCTCGGACCCTCCCCCCTCTCATGTGCTCTCTCTCTCTCATTCTCTCCGTCTCAAATAAATAAATAAAATCTTTAAAAAAAAAAAAAAGGGGCGCCTGGGTGGCTCAGTTGGTTAAGCGACTGCCTTCGGCTCGGGTCATGATCCTGGAGTCCCTGGATCGAGTCCCGCATCGGGCTCCCTGCTCAGCGGGGAGCTTGCTTCTCTCTCTGACCCTCCCCCCTCTCATGTGCTCTCTCTCTCTCATTCTCTCTGTCTCAAATAAATAAATAAAATTAAAAAAAAAAAAGGCTTTCCCATCTGCTTGCTTGTTTGTTTGTTTGTGTTTGTTTTATTTATTCATTCATTCATTCATTTATTTATTTAAAGATTTTATTTATTTGACAGAGAGAGCATTGGGGGGGGCGGTCAGAGGGAGAAGCAGACTCCCTGCTAAGCAGGGAGCCCGATGCAGGACTCGATCCTGGGACTCCAGGATCATGACCTGAGCTGAAGGCAGTCACTTAACCAAATGAGTCACCCAAGTGCCCCCATCTGCTCTTTCAATCATAGATTACTTTCATGTCTTTGATGTCTATCACTGGAGGGATATAAACAAGGCAAGGCATTCCTGGAATATGACCCAATGCAGAAACATGATCCAGAAGGGTGAGTTGGAAAAGGAAGGACACAGTGCCACATGGGATCTCCCTTCTTGCCATATACTAATATTGTATGTAACCTGATTTTACCTAGGTAACCAAGGTCTGGGGACATGAAGTCTTTCCCTTTTATGGGTTCTCCTAAGCACTCACTACTTAGACATCAAATCACTGTCTAGACAGGACAGGTTCATTCAAGGAATATAGAGTTATTTAATTTAAGAAAATATATTTACGTTTGTGGGCATGAGAAAGGAGATGCTAAGTGAAATACCCAATTAATAAGTGAACATTATTTAAAATTAGAAGAACTTGGAAAAGGCACAGGTTTATCTGGTGAGAATAAAAGGAAATGACCAGTTTTGTGAAAGGGAATCATATCTCCAGGAAGTTTCAAGATGGGAAAACGCTCATATATGCTAGAGGGAAAAAGAATATTTCAGAAAAGAGAGAAGAAACATCATCTTACCTGAGGCATTGCTTTAAGATTTTCAAGAAAGGACCTTTTACTCTTTTGGATTCTTTGTTAGAAAAGTGAACAGGGGAGAGAAAAGAGAGGTAAAAGAAGCAATGTTAAACCCTACTTACCATAGAGTTTCCATAATAACTTGGTTAAATCTGCCTAGTTAAGTAGTAAACATTTACTATTAAGTATTAATTATCATTGTATTAAATATTAACTATTCAGTAATACAGGTTTGAGTAATAGAGAAGAAACTGATTATGTACTTTTCTGCACTGCAGGCTCCAGTCACATGGAATAAATTTTTCCTTTAAATGAAGTTTCAAATATTAATTTTTACAGTAAATATTTTTATCAGAGAATAAGACTGTGATTAGAAGTATTTCAGGGTATTTAGAGTGTCTGAAAAAGTTATTAAATCACCATGATTTCATCTAGGAAAAGGGGGGGAACCTGTCAAATCTGTTAAAAGAAGTACATAGAGATAAAAAGTATTTTTCTTTTGTGCTACCTACTGAATCCTGGTCATTTCTTTTCTTTTTTAAAAAATTTTCCTGCTTGGGGCGCCTGGGTGGCTCAGTCGGTTAAGCCGCTGCCTTCGGCTCAGGTCACGATCCCAGGGTCCTGGGATCGAGCCCCATGTCGGGCTCCTTGCTCAGTGGAGAGCCTGCTTCTCCCTCTCCCTCTGCCTGCTGCTCCCCCTGCTTGTGCTATCTCTCCCTCTGTGTCAAATAGATAAAATCTAAAAAAAAAAAAAAAAATTTTCCTGCTCAGTTCAAGACATTAGGATTATTTAATATGGTGTTCCTAGTATGTGATCCTATTATCTGTAATTTTCCCTCTTCCCAATTCTTTTTTAAAAAAATATGTGTTAAGTTTAATGTTTACAATGTGATGATTTTATTATTTTTTTTATTCACAACTTTTTTTTTTTTAAAGATTTTATTTATTTATTTGAGAGAGAGCGAATGAGAGAGAGCACATGAGAGGGGGGAGGGTCAGAGGGAGAAGCAGACTCCCTGCCGAGCAGGCAGCCCGATGCAGGACTCGATCCAGGGACTCCAGGATCATGACCTGAGCCGAAGGCAGTCGCTTAACCAACTGAGCCACCCAGGTGCCCTATTATTTTTTTAAATGTAGAGTTTGTCACAAATAGATTTTTTTTTTAAGATTTCATTTATTTGTCAGAGAGAACAAGCAGGAGAAGCAGCAGGCAGAGGGAGAAGCAGGCTCCCCACAGAGCAAGAAGCCCGATGCGGGACTTGATGATTTTAAACATGTATATATTATGAAATGATTACCACCATAAGGTTGGTTAACACCTCCATCCTCTCATATAATTACCTTTCTTGTTTTTGTGGTGATAATGCTTAAGATCTAATCTCTTAACAACTTTCAAGTACATAATACACAGTATTGTTAATTATAGTTACCATACTGTACATTAGGTTCTCTAGAAATTACTCATCTTTGGGGCGCCTGGGTGGCTCAGTCGTTAAGCGTCTGCCTTCGGCTCAGGTCATGATCCCAGGGTCCTGTGATCGAGTCCCACATTGGGCTCCCTGCTCAGCAGGAAGCCTGCTTCTCGCTCTCCCACTCCCCCTCGTGTTCCTGCTCTCGCTATCTCTCTCTGTCAAATAAATAAATAAAATCTTTAAAAACAAAACAAAACAAAACAACAACAACAAAAAGAAATTACTCATCTTTTGTATTCTTTGACCGATATCTCTACATTTCTTCCACCCTCCTAACCCCTTGGCAATTACCATTCTACTCTCTATTTCAATTAATTTGGTTTTTTAGATTTCACATGTAAGGGAGATCATACAGTATTTGTCTTTCTCTGACTTTCACTTAGCATATGCCCTCAAGGTCCATCCATGTTGTCACAAAAGGTATGATGTACTTCATTTTAAAGGCTGAATAATATTCCATTGCATATATATATACACATTTTCTTCATTCATTCATCCATCAGTGGACACTTAGATTACTTCCATGTCTTGGCTGTTGTGAAGAATGCTACAGTGAGTATGGGACTGCAGATATTTCTTCGATATCCTCATTTCCTCTGGCTATCTCTATACTGCTATTTTACTTGATTAGAAACAGTCATAATTCTGGAAGCAGAATCAAAATGACACATACCTAAAGACACAGCGCTTCCCAATTATTCATTAATACCACTTACATAGTGATCTAATTTCACACTCATCGTGGAATACACAAAATCATGATAAATAAGAGTTTGTACAGACACAGTTTCCTATATCTCATCCATTTTACAAAACCACAATCCCATGGACCTTACATGACATTCATAACTCCACTAAGCCCATCTCATAATTCCATACAAGAATACCAAATCAATCTTAGAAACCACTTACTGAATAGTCACATTGAGTCTCAAACACAAGTCACTAATCATTCTGCAAGGTTTATCAACTTCTTAGAAAGTTAAATATAAACTGACCTATTACCCAACATTTTTTTCTTTTAGGTATTTCCCCAGGAGAAATGGAAACATGTCAGCTTTATTCGTAACATATAAAACCTGGAAATACAACAAATGTTCACCAAGAGAAAAATGAATAAACAAATTGTGGCATATTCACACAATTGAATGCTGTCCATAAATAAAAAGAATGAGCTACACAACATTAATAAAGCTTACAAAACTAGGATGTGCAAAAGGAGACATATGTAATTGCAGAACTGACAAAACTAAATTACGGCGACGTATCTCAGAACTATGGCTGTCTGTCGTGAGACTGACTGGAAAAGGACACCAGAGAACTTCCTGGCCAGTGAATAGTATAAAACCCGCACCAGGGCAGGCATACACACACTGAGCGTCTGCTCAGTGCCAGATGCCATTCTAGGTGCTGCGGCTTTCTCAAGGGGCAAAACTGACAACAAAACTCGTCACCCTCTGGTTCACGACCACGGACCTGGGGTCCCGCCCATACAGGCCTGAGTGAAGAGAAACCTCGACAGACACCGGCTCCCAGTTCTCGCCTCAGCCATTTCCGCCCAACCTGCGGTACCCGCTTCAGCCCTTCTTGGCACGACCGCCCTCAGCACGGATTTCTGATTCCCTCCTTGGTCCTCCTCGACCAGGTTCCTGATTCCCTCTTTTCTCCTCAACGCTCCGGGTTTGGGGATTCCGGTTCTCAGCCGGTCCTCCCTGACGCAGGCTTCTTCTGTCTTCCTCCTCGCCCCGCCTCCGGTAGGCTTCCGCTTCCCTTTTCCTTCTTTCCCCCGCCCAGGTTTCCAATTTCTTCTTGGCTCGGGCTCTAGTTCAACTCAGGAACCCTCGCTCCCAAAAAATCATCGCCCGGCTCTTCGGCGTCTGAAGAACCGCCAGCGGCAACCCTCCTCCGCACAGGAGGAGCGACCCCCGCACCCTGGAACTCCCAGGAGTCTCCCGGGCGTGGCGGGACTTTGCGACCGCTGCCCTCCCCGCTGCGCTCGAAAACCTGGACATTTTCAGTGTTGGACTACGTTTCCCACAGGCCCCAGGGCGACGAATGAACTTCGACTTTTGGTTCCCCTTCCGGTATCGTCGTGCTTATTGGGGCATGCCTGGTGAGTTGAGGTGACCCAGGTCGGGTTGCGGGAGGGGCTCGCGGTGTGGAGGCCCTAAGCTCCGGGGGCTAGGGGTGGGGCAGGTGGAGCCAAGGGCCTCGTCCCAGTGTTTGCGTGAACCCCGGACGACGTTGGTTTCCGGTGCTTTGTGACGAGTTTATTGTGGGGTGTTAATGCACGCGCGTGCATGCGTGTGAGTGAGAGTGTGTGACGGGCCCTGGAGTGCCCAGACTGGTATACTCTTGGGCTAGTGGGACTATCAGTACATTGTCTACGGTGATGTGGGTATCTGATACTGTGACCGAGTAATCCTCTGACAGCTCGGTTGTACTGACCGTTAAGTTTGAACTAAGTGGGTGTGGGTTTTTGTTTTCCCCAGTAAACCTGTAGGAGTTTGAAGTTTTTTTGTTTTTTTTTTCGATGAGCTTATAAGAGCGTGTAAAATATATATATAATATATATATATTACATTTTACATATAAGTATATATATCATCTTTTCCCCAGTATCCAGCCTGGTGCTTAACACAGAGGGAACATTGGTGAAGTGAGTGTTGCCCACCCAAGGTCCACTCTAAGTTCCATGGTTCCTTGGAACGCGTTTCCCTGAATTCTCCTCTTTTCTTACACTCTAGGGCCAGTTTGATCTAGCTATAGAGAAATAGACATCAGAGGGGAAGTCATTGATGTCAGGCCTAGAATGAAAGTTCCAAGCAGGAAAGTACACCTCAGTCATGGGATGAGAATTTAGGCTTGCACTTGACTTCAGGACTAACTTCTGGGAATACATGAGGGGAGTGTCACAGGGTAAAGGATTTCTTCTTTGGCGAACCTCTTTTGGATACACTCTGGAGGGCATTTACATGTTTCAGAACCACACGTGTGCCCCCTAGAAACTGCTGTGAACTTAGATTCCAGCGCTGGTTGTAGGTGATGCTGACCTTTTTCTCTGATACTGGTAAAAGTCAGCAGTATCCTAGTTACCTCTTACTTCCACCTGGATGTATTTGTGATGGGTAATGGGTTATGTCTGATGGTGGACAGTGTGTTCTTATTTAGCCTGTCCAGAGTCTCAAGAGTTTCTTCTTGGTCCTATAGTTCTGCAAGAGAAGCCCCCTGAAGTGGAGGAGAGAGTTGCCACTTAAAAGCCCATTCAAGGTCAGTTCATGTTTACTTTTTGTTCTGTCATGTAAATTTGTTTTACAGAACATTAAATATTTGCTGTCGTTCTAAATTGTAAGACCTAATTGTGAGCTGTCCATTTACCTGGTCCTCAGGTTACCCCTTCCCAATTAATAACAGCACCATAGGGATGGGTCCCCATCTCTTCCAATGCCTTTCCAAATATCCTTTTTCTTCCCAGTTAATATTCACATTGCTATTGGTAATTATTCAGTTTCTCCATGTGCTCTTTTCTTTCCAAAGGATGGTACAGAAATAGAACTAGTTGAACTCTTCAAGGATAAACTAAGGACTTATTTTAGAATGTGTTTTGTCAAGGAAGAGACTAGTGGTTAGGTAGAATAAAACACCACATACCTTTGATTTTATTCAGAGACTTGATTTTCAAACAAAGCAAGGTAGGAAATGGTTTGATTGGTTTCAGTCAGTAAGACATTTTAGGAGTAGGAATATGGTTGGAGTTTTGTGAAGAGAGGTCTTTGTGAACAAGGGCAGGGAGTTTTTCCTGAAGAGTCCATGAGGAGATTTGAATGGTGACTAAGTCTTGAGATTTGGCAGTATGACTCTCTTTGAGACCATGTAGTGGTACAGACTGTGAGAGGCAGCATGATATAATGGTAATTGAGTCTAAAGCAGCACCTTCTGATGGAAATACAATGTAAGCCACTTGTGTAATTTATTTTTTTATTTTTTATTTATTTTATCCTTAAAATGAGGCCTTTATTTTTTTTATTAACATACAATGTATTATTTGTTTCAGGGGTACAGGTCTGTGATTCATCAGTCTTAGACAATTCACAGTGCTCACCATAGTGCATCACTCAGCCACCCCATCCTTCCCACCCCCCTCCACTCCAGCAACCCTCAGTTTGTTTCCTGAAATTAATAGTCTCTTATGGTTTGTCTCCCTCTCTGGTTTTGTCTTGTTTCATTTTTTCCTCCCTTCCCCTATGATCCTCTGTCTTGTTTCTCAAAGTCCTCATATCAGTGAGATCACATGATACTTATCTTTCTCTGATAGACTTATTTTGCTTAGCATAATACCCTCTAGTTCCATCCACATTGTTGCAAATGGCAAGATTTCATATTTTTTTTGATGGCTGCATAATATTCCATTGTATAAATATACCACATCTTCTTTATCCATTCATCTGTTGATGGACATCTAGGCTCTTCCCATAGTTTGGCTATTGTGGACATTGCTGCTATAAACATTGGGGTGCATATGCCCCTTCAGATCACTACATTTGTATCTTTGGGGTAAATACCCAGTAGTGCAATTGCTGAGTTGTAGGGTAGCTCTATTTTCAACTTTTTGAGGAACCTCCATACTGTTTTCCAGAGTTAGCCACTTGCATAATTTAAAAATTTCTTTTGCACACATTTTAAAAAGTTAAAAGGAACAGTCAAAATTAAACTGGATAATACAATTTTATTTTAATTTTTTTATTTTAATCAATGTATCTAAAATATTTCAACATGGAATAATATAAATAAGTTGAAATATTTTATTTATTTATTTTTAAAGATTTTATTTATTTATTCGACAGATAGAGCACAAGTAGGCAGAGTGGCAGGCAGAGGGAGAGGGAGAAGCAGGCTCTCCGCTGAGCAGGGAGCTGGACATGGGGCTTGATTCCAGGACCCCAGGATCATGGCCTGAACCGAAGGCAGCCGCTTAACCAACTGAGCCACCAGGCGCCCCAAGTTGAAATATTTTACATTCCTATTTCATACTAAGTTTTCAAGATCTGCTACATATTTTACTGTTATAGCACTTCTCAGTTTGCTAAATTTTCAGTGGTTATGGTGAAAAGAATAAAATTGTATTTAACTGAAAAACATTTTATATTGCTTTTGTATTTGAATTAAAAATTAAAATAAAATTGAAAATTCAGTTCCTTGTTCAGTCTAGCCACATTTCAAGGAGGTCAGTAGTTATTAATCTTTACGTTTTATAATCTTTTGTTGTAAAGTGTAGATAATGATCATATTAATGCCTTACAGTTTTTATAAGGATTGTATACATTAATCTGGGCACAGCCCTAGAGCACTTAATAACAGCCATGCACTTAACAAATCCTCAAGAAACAAAACTGTTGTTATGTGAAGATTCAAGAAACAAAACTGTGGTTATGTGAAGATTCTAAGTATTCACCATAAATTTTCTAAAAATCAAGAACAATGAAGATATAAAATTTATTTTGATGATTATTTAAAAGGAATCTTTGAAAATCAGATTTGCTAACATCCTAGAGTAGAACTTCTTAACCTAGGGATGCCTGGGTGGCTCAGTTGGTTAAGGGAATGATGCCTTTGGCTCAGGTCATGATCCCAAGGAGCGTGGGGCTCCCTGCTCAGCGGGGAGTCTGCTTCTCCCTTTCCCTCTGCCTCTCCCCCCAGCTCCTGTTCATGCTCTCTCTCAAAAATAAATTGAAAACAAACAAGAAACACAGCAAACTTCTTAACCTAAGGTAAATTGACTCCATTTTAGTTCTCACAGGGACCACAAATCTCTTGAAAGTCTATTCAAAATCATTCTATATAATGCCTAACATTTTTTATTTTGGGGGGTTGTTTTGTTTACAAAATATCTTGAATTTCACGGGGTTACATGAAACATATGTGAAAGCTTAAAAACTAAGTTAATCACATTACATAAATGTGATGTAATACCATACAGGTAAGAGAAACTATGTAGTCTTAAAAAAGGAAAATGACTGACATTAATATTATATAATATATTTACATAAGAAAAAGAATACTCCAAATTATTAGTATTGTATATGAATCAGTTTTACTAAGATTGCATTTGTAAGCAATCTTGCAAGAAAATATCTAAAAGAAACAGAAGGAGAAAGGGTTTCATGTGTAGTTGAAGTACGAAGTTTTGATCCATAATCTTGGGTGAAAGCAATCTACCTTGATGTCAGCTATTTCTCTTCCTTGTTAATTTGATTTATAAATCTCCAGCATCTGTATGAGATCAGGTGTCATGTGGAACCTTCTTTGGTTGTGTGATATGTACCCAAGGCTCAATACCTTCTAGTTTTGCAGCAGTGTCAGTCAGTGGTCAGGAGCACTTGGTAAGTAAGGCCCTCTTTACAACTGGCTCAAGGGCTGTCTTTTTCTGATGATTGTTGCAGAATACCCAGTTACCAGGCTCTATACTGACCAACCACACCCTTTGAACTGGGATCCAGGAAGCTTCTTTACCTGTTGATGATAAACTTGAGCATAAGACATTAGAGACTTAGGGTAGCAGGTCATACTAGCATGAGACAATAAAGCATCAGCAGAAGGTTATATAATGCTGGAATTTCAAGAAGTTTGTAAGGCTCATAGGATTTGTCCAATGAAGTGGGTGCCTTAATCACTGCAGATCGTGGAATGTATACCCCAAGTGGGAAACACACTTGTTAATAATATTTTTCTTTGCTACTTTGAAGCCTTGTGACATGTGAAGGCTTTAAGAGAAAACATATGTACAATAACAATCCATACTGAGTGGCAGCTGAATGAATAATTGCAGGTGTTCAGAGGGTCCAGAGGGAGGGGATCTCAGGCCCCTGGGGACAAGAATAGTTTTTCCAGGATTATGGACCTGACAGATGAGGCATTGGCAGATTATTTTTGCAATTTTGCAGATGTCTCCCCACCAATGTCTTACTTATAATGAGTCATCCTAAATGCACTATGGTAGGTAAAGGAAAGCAAAAGACAAAATACAGGGTTTGTCAAGGGTGGGGAAAAACCAAATAGCTGTTTTGGGTTTCCCATACCACTAACTGTTCCTTTAATTTACAGCCATTGTTTACCCATCTTGATTTCTTTGATTTCAGAGGAAACTGTTGCTGTTACAAGTACATCAGGATGGCAAAAGTATGGCAATGAGGGGCCATTTTTGCAAAAGCAAAATTGACTTTATCCGTATGTGTCATAATCTTTATGATTGTGCTGCTGCTTGATGAAAGCCAGCTTGATCACATATTAAAATTTCTTTCCAAAGATTCTTTTCTGACAAATCTACTACTTTCTTTTTTACATTTAGATATTGCCTTATGTTTTCCCTCTTTAACTAACCAGCCTCACTTTAGGACAAAATTACTTTCTTTTCCTTAACAAAAATGTATTTCCATTCCTCATGCTTTTTCTTAGCAAAAACACACATCTTTCTTTGTATACAGAGTTGTTTCCCTTATTCTTTTCAGTAGTCTTAATTATATTTATTAGCATTCTTAACTCTTAGAAACCTTAATTTCTAGTGAAAATTAAGTAGTAAGCAAATGTGAACTGTCTGGTATATCAGCAATCTAGATTTGCAAATTTATGAACATATCACATAAATTCTAGAGGCATACGCTTTTGTGTTTCATGCTTTTCATACTCTTACTTATGGTCTTTCCTTTCCACTCAAAGATTCCCTTTAATATTTCTTAAAGGGCTGGTTTAGTGGTCATGAACTGCTTTCGTTTTTGTTTGTCTGAGAAACTCTATCTCTCCTTCTATTCTGAATGATAGCCTTGCTAGGTATTCTTGGCTGCAGATTTTTTCCCTTTCTGCATTTTGAATACTATCATGCCACACTGCAATGTTTCTTTTTTTTTTTTTAAAGATTTTATTTATTTATTTGAGAGAGAGAGAGAGAGAAACAGCATGAGACGGGAGAGGGTCAGAGGGAGAAGCAGGCTCCCCGCTGAGCCGGGAGCCCGATGTGGGACTTGATCCCAGGACTCTGGGACCATGACCTGAGCCGAAGCCAGTCGCTTAACCAACTGAGCCACCCAGGCGCCCCACACTGCAATGTTTCTGCTGAAAAATCCACTGATAGCCTTATGTATGTATGTACAATTACCCTTGTATGTAATTGTCATCTTTTCTCTTGCTGCTTTTAAACTTTATCACTACTTTTTGCCATTTTAATTACTATGTGTCTTGGTGTGAATCTCCTTGTGGTGATTTTGTTGGGGGATCTCTGTGCCTCCTGGATCTGGATATCTGTTTCCTTCCTGAGATTAGGGAAGTTTTCAGATACTGTTTCTTCAAATAAATTTTCTGCCCCATGTTCTCTTCTTCCGCGATTCCTATACTGTGAACGTTATTACGCTTGGTGGAGTTGCTGAGATCCCTTGTCTAGTCTCATTTTGCATAATTTTTTCTCTCACTTGCTTAGCTTGATTTCTTTTCCTTTACTCTGTCTTCCAGGTCATTAATTCGTTCCTCTGCTTCCTCTAGCCTACTATTTATTCCATCAAGTGTATTTTCAATTTCAATTATTGTGTTTTTCATCTCTGATTGGTTCTTTTTTATCTCTGTATTAAGAGTCTCGTTGAGGTCCTGCATGCTTCTCAAGTGCAGTGAATCTTTATGATCCTTACTTTAAATTTACTATCAGGCATATTACTTACCTCCATTTTGCTTAGGTTTATTGCTATACTTTTTTTTGTTCTTTCATTTGGGACATATTCCTCTGTGGGCTCATTTGCCTATCCCTCTGTGTTGGTTTTGTGTGTGATGAAAGTCAGCTGTGTCGCTTTCTCTTGAAAGTAGTGAGTGCAGCATAAGCACTTTTAACAAAGCGGTGCTGGTCATCTTCCACAGAGACTTGCAGCCATGGTATAGACCAGGGCAGCTGGACTGCTCTGAGGAGTCACTCAGGTCAGGGGTGCCATTGTACCAGAGTGCCCACATCCTCCACAAGAGGTCAAAAGATGCGGTATTGGCAAGGTTTGCGCCAGTCTTCTTGGGGAGGGGCCCCACAGAGCAGGGACTGAGACAGGCCTGGCCAGCGGGGCGGGGGAGAGGGTAGCAGGGCATGACGTAAGCAAATTAGGTAGCAAATGCCTGCACTGCCCGGGTTCCCACAGTGCTGGGCCCAGGGGAGGGATGCTGTTATCTGCCAGCTCTTTGTTCCTGGAAAAGTCCCTCCATGAACTCTGAGATTAATTAATAACTTACTCTCCCTCGTGTATTGCCCAGGCCTTTCTCAAACTGCTGCTTCTAAGCCGTACTTCAGTGGGCTGTCTGTTGTACTGACTCTAATTTAAGGACAGGGACTCAGCTTCATATCACCCTCTGGCCTTTCCCAGCGCTGAGCTTGCTGGTTTTTAAAGTTCCAGGCTTTAAGTACTACTGGTTGTAAGAACTCATGAAATTTGGCCCCCTGACTTTCAAAGCCAAATGTTGTGGGGATTCATCTTCCCTGTTCAGGATCCCTGGTATGATAGTCTGTTTCTTGCCTTTCTGTGCATCTGCAGCTCCCTCCTTCCAGCATCTGTCCCGCAGGGTTTAGCTTCCACTGCATCTCTGCCTTTCCTGCCATCTTCAGTGTGGCCTCTTCTCTACATTTAGTTGTGGAGTTTGTTCTGCCAGTGGTCAGGTCATTTTCAGGGTTATTTGCACTGATGTATGACCTAGTTGTATCTGTGGGATGAGATGAGATTAGGATCCTCCTACTCCACCATCTTTTCTGGAAGTCTTCCCCAAGCTGTTACTTTTTTGTTGACAGATTTTGTAAGAGATAATATGAACTTACTTGGCTAGTAAACTCAGGTACAATAAAAGTTTTATATTTAATGCTAACTTTAAAGACATGCCTGTTTTAATTAAACATCAACCTTAAATTAGCTTTCAAATAGAATATTTCCTCAGATAACATAAACTTGAAAAGCTTTTGGGTTAGTTTCTATCTTTCTGAGTGTTACAGAATGGCCTATACTTTCAGGCGCTTCACTTGAATAGGGCTTTTACAAATTAATTTTAGTGATACCATCTGGAGGTAGAATATCTCATATACATCCATATACATTTACAACTGTATATGGGCATAGACACAGACACACAGATGCAAAGACCATATAGTTACTAATATTTGTGGAGAAGATTTTTAAGATTTGTTTTTGTCCCTGGAATTAATCTTAAAGAGGTTGTACCAAATTTGGGTACAAGAGTCCTTTTAGCAGTTTTTTGTTTTTTTTTTTTAAGATTTTGTTTATTTATTTGACACAGAGAGACACAGCGAGAGAGGGAACACAAGCAGGGGGAATGGGAGAGGGAGAAGCAGGCTTCCCGCAGAGCAGCGAGCCTGATGTGGGGCTCGATCCCAGGACCCTGGGATCATGACCTGAGCCGAAGGCAGACGCTTAACGACTTAGCCACCCAGGCATCACCAGCAGTTTGTACTTTTAAAAGGCCTCCTTCCCTTTTTCTTTCTTCTAATCTCAGGTTTACATTTCAAAGGTATGATAAGAGATGTAACTTCTAGGGACAGAGAAAGAATATAAGCGCTTCTAAGAAGGACTTTGGTTTCCTAAGGCCAATAATTTACAAGCCTTTTGAGATAAACAAGGGAAGTTTTGGAATCGGTAAAGGATTAGGTGAATTTTGAATTGCCTTTAAAGCTGACTTTTGGGGCGCCTGGGTGGTTTAGTCAGTTAAGCGTCTGCCTTCGGCTCATATCATGATCACAGGGTCCTGGGATCAAGCCCTGCATCAGGCACCCTGCTCAGCAGGGAGTCTGCTTCTCCCTCTCCCTTTACCCCTCTCCCCTGCTCGTGCTCTCTCTCACTTGCTCTCTGTCTCTCTCTCAAATAAATAAATAAAATCTTAAAAAAAAATAAAGTTGACTTTTGCTGTGCAAAGGATTTGTTGCTCTCAATTGAGAGATTGGGTTGTAACTTAAATCAACATTATAGGTTGATCCACCTATCCAGCTATATTATCCTCAGTTTGCTTCTTTCTTCATGGGTAGATCTAATTTTAAATATTTCTGGCAGTCTGGGCGCCTGGGTGGCTCAGTTGGTTAAGCGACTGCCCTCGGCTCAGGTCCTGACCCCAGAGTCCCGGGATCGAGTCCCACATCAGGCTCCCTGCTCAGCAGGGAGTCTGCTTCTCCCTCTGACCCTCCTCCCTCTCATGCTCTCTGTCTCTCATTCTCTCTCTCGCAAATAAATAAAATCTTAAAAAAAAAATTTTTTTTTAAATATTTCTGGCAGTCTGAATAACCTGCCTTGGGTCTAAGATGGGTCCCCAAAGAGCATGTAAAGGATATTACCTTCCCAAAATCCAGAGTTACTCCCAAAGATAGCCAATAGTAAGAACCAACAACCTGCGCATCCCAGACAGGCAGAAAGCCAAACCCAGTCACACACAACTAGATAAGCAAGAAGGCAGCAGCTATCCCTGGGAGACAGAGGATCAATATAGTGGATTTGGATTTGGAAAGGAAGAGAAATGTGAAATTTTATTTTCCTTTGAACTTGGCATTACAGATAGTGATTCAGAAGAACTGATTATGATAAGAATTTTCTTTACTGGCTTCTGCCAGTTTTTCTAGGATCCACTCTGCAGTCTCTGATATTTACCAGAGTTTCCCCTTGGCTGTTTAAAGGAAAATGTGGAAGTTTACCAGAAAATCCCTCAGTTTTGTCAACTTGGGGAGGGGCCCTCCTTTGAAGGTGGTATGGGGATGCCTGTGAGGCCATTAACTTGGCAGACTTTTGTTTATGGTTATGTAGTCTTCAGAGTGGATAAACAATTCAGAAGATTAGTAGAATGAGTACTCAAAGGAGGATAGAGAGGAGCAGTAGGAATTATGTCTTATAGTCTTTTGTTGTAGATACCTCTTACATATTTAATTTTTCTCCAGCCTTCTTCAGCCTAATCTTTTAATGACACTATTTTGGAATTTTTAAACCTTTGGAGGCTTCTGCTTGCCAATTCTAATTTGGGAAGCCTTGCTTTCAAGTGCACTTAAATGATCTTACCCAATTGGATTGTTTCCTGTCATGACCATGGTATTTCTACATTGTATTTCCCATGAGGGCTGACAGCAGTTCGATAGGACCCTAACCACAAATGGAATTAACCCACATTTCTGCCTAGCCATGTCTAGTTGCAAATGGGGTACACAACTCACATTTCTATCCAGCCTTAGCCTGGGGCCCCCAACTTGATGGTTACCAAGCCAAATTCTTTAGGACACAAAACAAGCAGGTAGATTTTTATAGCTTCCAGGACCATAGATCTTAGATATAAAATAAGTGTCTGGGGCGCCTGGGTGGCTCAGTCGGTTAAGCGTCTGCCTTCGGTTCAGGTCATGATCCCCAGATCCTGGGATTGAGCCCCACATCAGTCTCTCCACTCAGCAGGTAGCCTGCTTCTCCTTCTCCCTCTGCCTGTTGCTCTCCCTACTTGTGTTCTCTCTCTCTCTCTCTGTCAAATAAATAAATAAAATCTTACAAGCAAGTGTGCCAGAAGGTGGAATGCTTAACTCTTTGGAATTTAAAGATCCCATTAACTAAGCCTTTATTTCCATAAACTAGACAAACAAGTGTGCATGTAACCAACATTGCATCATTACCAACAGTAACCAAGAGATGTCATTGTGGGCTGACCAAGAGAGAGTTGTGTGTACCACCAGGAATTTCCAGTATGGACTAAACCAGCAGACTCCATTAATGGAGACTGCATATTAGAAATGGAGAAAGGTAGTAAATGGGGACTGTGGACTGGAACTGGGGAAGGGATTCCAACATGGAATTGCAGACTGAACCAAGGGCTAAGAAATAGTGCTGTTAGAGCCTCCTGTCAGTCTAGACTGACCTGTTCAACCTGGACTAAAAGCCAATTATATCGGTAGCTCAAACGCAAAAAGAGCAGAGCTCAAACTAAGAGGGGACTTAACCATCAGGCTTTGGAAACGGCAAGACAGTGAATTTAGAAGGGTTCAAGGGCTGCCACACTTGTGTTCCTCATTTTCCCCAAATGCCAGTAGTTCTCTTTGGACTCTACTGCTGCCACCAGATGTGTTAAAAAAACAAAATTCAGACAAGTAAACCTGAAGATTTAATTGGCTTTGTTGAACAATTCATGAATCAGTCAGCATTCCATCTAGCAAGTAAAGGGGAGCTCTGCTGGGCTAAACAAAACAACAACAAAAGTTTTCAAAGGTAAAGAGAGTGAACTAAAAAAGAGAAAGGAATTTATTAATTCCTTTAATAATTCTTAACTAATAATTAATTTGTTAAGCAGTTCACGCAAGGAATATATTGTTTATGTAAGGTTGCTCTCCTAAGGGGTGAAGAAGCGGTATATCAGTAAATTTCCTAGTCTTGGCCAGGAAGTTCCATGTCGACTGGTTAAAAGTTTACATTGCTGGGGGTTGAAACTGCAGTTTGGTTAGGTACTAAGTCTTAGTTTACTGACCACAGGCCTTAACCTAACTGATGCCTGTTTGGGCCTGTGGTTTTCTTTTTAACAATCTGAAAATGCTACCTCCCTGAATTTTGTTAATTCAGGTTTTTGAGTAGTGATTGTGCTCTCTTGCATTGCTGAGATACAGCAAAAGGATGTTCGTAAGTTTACAGGAGTAATTTCAGTCACAGATATCCTTGATGGTCCCATTCATTTTGAAGGTCTTTTTGCTCACAGTGTTCTTAACAGAAAGAAAACTTGCCTCCCAACTATTGAATCTGTTAAGTGGAAATAGCTTCTTATATATTTCTGATGTTGGAATTAATGCATGTTTGTTGCGAGATACTCAAATTTTAAGGAATCTGTAAAGAACAAACATAGTAATTAGCCATACAGAAATAATCACTCTTGATAATTCAGTGTACCTTATTTTATTTTATTTATTTATTTATTTTTTAAGATTTTATTTATTTATTTGAGAGAGAGAATGAGAGACAGAGAGCACGAGAGGGGAGAGGGTCAGAGGGAGAAGCAGACCCCCCGCCGAGCAGGGAGCCCGATGCGGGACTCGATCCCGGGACTCCAGGATCATGACCTGAGCCGAAGGCAGTCGCTTAACCAACTGAGCCACCCAGGCGCCCTCAGTGTACCTTATTTTAAACTTTTTCTCTCTGGATGTGTGGTTTTGTTTTGTTTTGGAGATATAACTGACATATAACATATGTTAATTTCAGGTGAATGTAATGATTCAATATTTGTATATACTGTGAAATGACCACCACTGTAAATCTAGATTAAATTTAGAATGATACAATAAATCTAAATCTTAAGATATACACTCTAAGCAACTTCCAAGTAGACAATACAGTATTATTAACCATAGTCACCATGCTGTACATTACATCCCCATGATTTATTTCTTTTATAACTAGAAGTCTGTACCTTTTGAACACCTCTACCTATTTTGTCTACCTCTCACTCCCTGCCTCTAGAAGCCACCCATTTGTTCTCTGTATCTATTAGTTTGGGGGTTTTGTTTTTGTTTTTAAGATTTCACATATCAGTGAGATCATATGGCATTTGTCTTTTCCTAACTTATTTCACTTCCCATAATGCCCTCCAGGTCCATCCATGTTTCACAAATGGCAAGATTTCCTTCCTTTTTTTAAAGATTTTTATTTATTTATTTGAGAGAGAGAGAGCACATGAGAGGGTCAGAGGGAGAAGCAGAGTCCCTGCCGAGCAGGGAGCCCGATGCAGGACTCGATCCAGGGACTCCAGGATCATGACCTGAGCCGAAGGCAGTCGCTTAACCAACTGAGCCACCCAGGTGCCCAATTTCCTTCCTTTTTATAGCCAAATAATATTATATTCTATTACATGTATTTGTGTGTGTGTGTCCCACATTTTCTTTATCCATTCATTCATCTAGCTTTGTTTCTTGAGATTCCTTTAGCTTCAAGGTCTTTTGTGGTTCCATAAAATTTTCAGGAGTGTTTGTTGTATTTCTGTGAAAAATGTCTTTGGAATTTTGATAGGGATGCGTTGAATCTATCTTTTGTGGTAGTCTAGATATTTTAGTTTAAATATTTTATTTATTTGTCAGAGCACAAGCAGAGGGAGCAGCAGGCAGAGGGAGGAGGTGGCTCCTGCTGAGCAAGGAGCCCTATACGGGACTTGATCCCAGCATCCTGGGATCATGACCTGAGCCGAAGGCAGCTGCTTAACTGATTGAGCCATCCAGGCGTCCCCATAGTCTAGATATTTTAACACTATTAATTTTTTCTGGGGCACCTGAGTGGCTGGGTCGGTTAAGCATCTGCCTTCAGCTCAGGTCATGATCTCAGCGTCCTGGGATCAAGCCCTGCATTGGGCTCTCCGTTCAGCAGGAAGTCTGCTTCTCCCTCTCACTCTCCCTCTGTGCTCTCTCTCTCAAATAAATAAAATCTTAAAAAAACCAAACAACTCAAAACAGTATTAATTCTTCCAATCCATGAACATGGATTACCTTTCCATTTATCTATGTCTTTCTCAATTTCTTTCATCAATGTCTTACAGTTTTCAGTGTACAGTTCCTTTACCTTTTTGGCTAAATTTATTCCTAGGTATTTTATTATTTTTGATGCAATTGTAATAGGGTTGTTTTAAAAATTTCGTTCTGGGGCGCCTGGGTGGCTCAGCCGTTAAGCGTCTGCCTTCGGCTCAGGTTATGATCTCAGGGTCCTGGGATCAAGCCCCGCATCAGGCTCCCTGCTCCGCGGAAAGCCTGCTTCTCCCTCTCCCACTCCCCTTGCTTGTGTTCCGAACCTCTCTCACTGTGTCTCTCTCTGTCAAATAAATAAAATCTTTTAAAAATAATAAAAATTAAAAAAAATAAAAAAATAAAAATAAATAAAAATTTTGTTCTGATCATTAGCATATAGAAACGCAACCGATATATGTATATTAATTTTGTATTCTGCACCTTTACTGAATTTGTTTATTAATTCTAAGAGTTTTGTTTTGTTTTTGTTGTAGTCTTTAGCGTTTTCTATAGATAATAGCATGTCTCTGCAAATAGTGACAGTTTGATGTCTTCCTTTCTGATTTGGATGCCTTTAATTTTTTTTCTTACCTAATTGCTCTGGCTAGAACTTCTAATACTGAATAAAAGTGGTAAGAGTGGGCATCCTTTCTTGTTCCTGATCTTGGAGGAAAAGTTTTCAGATTTTCACCATTGAGTGTGATCTTAGCTATGTGTTTGTCTTATATGACATTTATTATGTTGAAGTATGTTCCCTCAGTACCCACTTTATTGCATTTTTAACAAATCGATGTTGAGTTTTGTCAAATACTTTTTCTGCATCTATTGAGATGATCATGTGGCTTTTATCCTTAATTTTTTATCTTTTTACCTTTCATTTTGTTAATCCTTCATTGTGTGTCAGTAGATGTGGAAGCATCCTAGTATCCTTGCAATAAATCTCACTTGATCATGGTATATGATCCTTTTAATATATTGTTGAATTCATTTTGCTATTTTGTTGAGGGTATTTGCAGCTGGGTATGTTTCTTTTTGTTTTTTGGTTTTTTTAAAAGATTTTTATTTATTTATTTGAGAGAGAGAGAATGAGACACAGAGAGCATGAGAGGGAGGAGGGTCAGAGGGAGAAGCAGACTACCTGCCGAGCAGGGAGCCCGATGCGGGACTTGATCCCGGGACTCCAGGATCATGACCTGAGCCGAAGGCAGTCACTTAACCAACTGAGCCACCCAGGCGCCCTGGGTATGTTTTTTATTTTGTTCTGCCAACAGGAAATTTGGCACATGAATTTGCCACATAAAAGAGACAAAGTTACAGTTTTATCGTATGTCTAGGCATGTAGTTATAAGTAGATAGTGGCAGTGGTCACCATGTGATTTGACACATCTAAGTATTCAAGACTTTTGGAATTTCAGTTACCAGGGGAACAAATTATGAATTAAGACTGCTATTCAGAATTCCATATTTTTTAGAGATGGTTTCTTTCATAGGACATAGGAATGAACTGGGAGATCCAAGTGTCATATGTACATCATTATATACATTATACTTGAAAGGACAGATTTATAGAAACAAGTATGCAGTAACTCCTGTGTTGGACATAGAAACAAGATTGAGCCTTTTATTATTACGCTCAGGTTGTCACTTATTAGATCAGATTCTTTGAGCTAGTTATATGTGTACAGCTTTATGTGGAGGGCAAGAATATATGTCTTCCGGGACTCCTGGGTGGCTCAGTCGTTAAGCGTCTGCCTTCGGCTCAGGTGGTGATCCCAGGGTCCTGGGATCGAGCCCCGCATCAGGCTCCCTGCTTAGCGGAGAGCCTGCTTCTCCCTCTCCCTCTCCCCCTGCTTGTGTTCCCTCTCTCGCTGTCTCTCTGTCAAATAAATAAATAAAATCTTTAAAAAAAAAAAAAAGAATATATGTCTTCCTTTGCTTTTTGAGAATCTTTGTGACAAATATTATTAATGAGGAAGAACTGAAATCTGAAGATTGGACACTTAAATGAGTTAACATGACATGGAAGCACAGACTTAAGAATCTCAAATTTTACTGTAAGAAAAAGAAGCACAAAGGGAATTTTTAAAAATAATAATGAGGGTGCCTGGGTGGCTCAGTTGGTTAAGCGACTGCCTTCAGCTCAGGTCATGATCCTGGAGTGCCAGGATCAAGTCCCACATCAGGCTCCCTGCTCAGCGGGGAGTCTGCTTCTCCCTCTGACCCTCCCCCCTCTCATGCTCTCTCTCTCTCAAATAAATAAAATCTTTAAAAATAATAATAATAGTGAAACAAGGGACATGAAATATCCTTTACAAGTTCATTAATTAATAGGCAACTTATACTTGGTGTTATTAGGTGTTTATTATATGCCACTGAAAGTGCTTTATGTTTTATTTCATTTGATACCTACAGGAACACTTTCAGGTAGGTCACTGTTGCTCTTCCCATTTTGCTGATGAGGAAATAAAGTCAGTTAAGTAATGTAGTAAAAAGTTACACAATAACAACCAAAGATAAAGTTAACAACCTGAATTTTGGATGATGGATCCTATGTTCTTTATTATGACAGGATCCAACCTCCAATCACTTTTTAAATCTGATTGTCTCACTAATACATCAAAAAATGTTTTTCATCAACATTTAATATGGATCAATGTCAAATATTACAGATATTGATAACATATAGCTCACCATACTTTATTTAGCCTATTGCCTACTCTTATTTAGAATTATCATAAACTACTTTGTAATATATGTAGATCTTTATAACAGAATTTTATGTTTCTTAAGAATTTCTAGAAGTTGCATTTATAAGTCAAACATCAGATATTTATTAAGTGCCTACAGTATGCCAATATTGTTCGTGTAACTTGGGATACTAGCATTAAAGAGACATAACTTCTATCCCTTAATTTGTTTATAATTGATCATGTAAATATAAACTATGAGTAGGACTAAAACTATGGTAGGGTATGGTAAGGACTATTTAAAAAATGAGACAGTGCGCCCTTGTAGTTGTTGAGGAGAGATATCATAGAGACAAATCCAAAGCTATAAGGTTTTGACCAGTTTACACTAAAGCCATGGTTTGTCAGAGTTCCCCAGAAACCGTCCTTAAATTTGATGATGTGCTAGGACTTACAGAATTAGGAAAAAGGGTGGTTATGAAAGGATATAGTTTAATATTAGGAGAAAAATCACATAGGCTGAAGAGCAGGAAAAACTAGATGTGAGCTTCCAGTGGAGTCACACAGTCAGTGCTTAATTCTTCCAGCAACAATTTGTAAGAACACATGTGAAGTGAGCCAGGGAATCTCACCTGAGCCTTGGTGTCCAGGGTTTTTATTGAGGGTCAAAAACATAGGCAGGGAACAACTATGTAGTTTACTTTAGCTTCTCAGTTTCAAGCCCCTCCAGAGGTCAAATTAATACAATTGTGGCCTAGGGCCCTTGGCATATTTTTTCCTGATTGCCCTCCAGAGGAAACATCTTTAGACATTTTTTTTTTCCTAATTGAGTATGCCCATGACAATTTAGAACCACAGATGTACCCTGTGTATCTCTTTATGTGCTGTATGTATATTTGTGCTTTATACATAAAAGGAGTAAGACTCTCCCCCCTTCCCTATCAATTTTCACTTATTGGTACAATTTTGCTCTGATTGACAGTACATGCTTGAGTGTAAATAACCACTAAAAGAATTATATGAGGATGTATAGCAGAAATTTTAATAGTGGAATAGAATGGGATAATAAATTTGATTAATCCAAATAAGTCAAGAAAAGAGGAAGAGAGTACTTAAGTACAGATGGGACAGATAGAAAACCAAATGGTAACAGGCTTACTAAATCCTGTAAAAAGTACTTTAAAGGTAAAAGGACTAACTCTCCAAACTAAAGACAGATTGGAATAAAAAAAAAAAAGGAAGAAGCCATTTGCTTTTAATAAGAGATACGTTTTAAATAAAAGGATCCTGATATATTGAAGTTTATTTATTTATTTATTTATTTATTTATTTATTTATTTATTTATTAAAGATTTTATTTATTCATTTGAGACACAGAGATACAGAGAGAGAGAGAGAGAGAGAAAGCATGAGCAGGGAGAGAGGCAGAGGGACAAGCAGGCTCCTCGCTGAACCAGGAGCCCGATGTGGGACTCGATCCCAGGACCCTGTGATCGTGACCTGAGCCGAAGGCAGACGCTCAACCATCTGAGCCACCCAGGTGCCCCTATATTGAAGTTTAAAAAATAGAAAGGGAGTGCCTGGGTGACTCTATCAGTTAAGTGTCCACCATTGGCTCAGGTCATGATCTCAGGGTCCTGGGATCAAGACCCATATTGGTCTCTCTGCTCATGGGGGAATCTGCTTTACCCTCTCACTCTCCCTTTGTGCTCTCTCTCTCAAATAAATAAATAAGGTCTTTAAAAATAAAAAATAAAAATAAATAGAGATACAGTATGCTAATACTATGAGAAAGTTGATAAAAGCTATATTGGTATCTCCAAAGTACATTTGAAACCAGGGTGTTATGAACGATAAAGGAGCATATTTCATAATAATAAAGGGATTATTTTTAGAGGAAAATAATGATATTTTGTTTTGACAAAAGCATAACTTCAAAGTATATAAAGCAAACATTAATAAAATTAAGAAGAAAAAATGTAACTCCATTACCATACCTGAAGATTGATCATACCTCTTTCAGGAATATATACAACAAGGAGTCCAAAAGTCTTTGTGGGAAGGTTTAAATACAGGTATCAAAGCTTGCTAGGCTTTGTTAGTTCTGTTTTCTACTTTCTGTCTGTGGTAGCCAGGCAAGAGGTTCTAGTGTGGATGATGTCATCCCATCTCAGCTCTAGAAGGTGTGGATGAGGGAGGAAGATCTCCCCAGGGAATGTATGAGTGTCATAAATCCACGTCCAGTCTACATCAACCAAATGGTGGACTGGCTAGAAACCTTTTTGCTGCATTGTCTGTTGCCTACATCAATGCAGAAGGTCCTCTGCTCTGAATCCATTATTGGAGAACTCTGTTCCCAGAGGTCTGTCCATTGTTCTTACTGTATATATTGTGTGTGAGTTCAGCAAGAGGAGTTTGAAAGTAGGAAGATAGAAGGAGAAAAAAATTGTGTCAATTCCAGTCATTTTGGTAGCTGTAAGGCACATCTAGTCAGATAGTCTCCTTTATCTCTCCTAGCTCTGGCTTCTTTGGAATCTGCTTCTCCTGTCAATGAACCACTAATGGACTTTTTCCTGCTGCTCCATTTTTTTTTTAATAACCGCTTTATTGCTGTATAATTGACATACCATACAATTCACCCATTCACAGTACTGTTGTGTTTTATAGTATATTCAGATATGTGCACATATCACCACAACCAATATTAGAACATTTTTCATCATCCCAAAAAGAAACTCCTTACCCCTCTATTTTCCACCTCATACCTGAACCCTCAGAAAACACTAATCTACATTCTGTCTGTTTTTCCTTTTCTACACTTTTCATATAAATGGAATCATCTAATATGTTGTCTGTGTCTGATGTCTTTCACTTAACATGTTTTCAAGGTTCATGCATGATGTAACACGTATCAGTGCTTCCCTCCTCTTCATGGCTGAGTAACATTCCACTGTATGGCTATCCCACATCATATTTATCCACTCTTGATATTAAGGACATCTGGGTGTTTTCCACCTTTTGATTATTACAAATAATGCTGCGAAGAATATTGTGTTCAAGTTTTTGTGCAGATGTACATTTTTGTTTTTCTTTTCTATATGTCTACCAGTTAAATTGCTGTATCATATGGTAACTCTATTTTGAACATTTTGAAAAACTGCCAGACTGTTTTCCAAGGTAACCACACTATCTTTAATTCCAATCAATAGCATATGAACGTTCTGATTTACCTACATCCTTCCAACACTTGTTCTCTTTTTCTTTTTTTTTTAAAGATTTTATTATTAGAGAGCAGAGCAAGAGAGAGAGAGCACGAGCTGTGAGGAGGGGCAGAGGGAGAGGGAGAAGCAGACTCTTCACTGAGCAGGGAGCCCGACACAGGGCTCAATCCCAGGACCCTGGGATGTTGACCTGAGCCGAAGGCAGATGCTTAACCAAGTGAGCCACCCAGGTGCCCCTATCTGACTTTTTCTTTGTAGATATCCTAGTAGGTATAAAGTAGTATCTCATTGTAGTATTCTACTCTAAAATATATTTAAATAAGATTTATCATATTACCCATTTTTAAGGTTACAATTCAGTGGCATTAAGTACACTTACATTGTTATGCAACCATTACCACCCATCTGCAGAACTTTCTCACCTTCCTAAACTGAAGCTCTGTACCCATAATGACACTTTTTGATTCCCGTTTGTTTTCCTTTTGAGTATGTTCTATAGATATCTTGGTTGTGGTTACCATGGGAAGTATGTATAACATCCTAAAGTTACAAAAATCTATTTTAAATTGGTATCAACTTTGATCACATACAAAATCTGTACTCCTTTTCAGTTCCACTTTCACCCACTTTAGATTAGTGAAGTCATGGGCCCCTGGGTGGCTCAGTTGGTTAAGCGACTGCCTTCGGCTCAGGTCATGATCCTGGAGTCCCGGGATTAAGTCCCGCATCGGGCTCCCTGCTGAGTGGGGAGTCTGCTTCTCCCTCTGACCGTCCCCCCTCTCATGCTCTCTCTATCTCATTCTCTCTCTCAAATAAATAAATAAAAAATCTTAAAAAAAAAAGAAAAAAAGAATAGTGAAGTCATGAATTAACATTTTTATGTATTTTATACCCATTAATGTAGATATATAACTTTTTTATTCATATATCTTTTATATTCTGTAGAAAACAAAAAGTGGAGTTACAAACCAGAATTACAAAAATATTGGCTTTTATATTTTCCCCTACTATTTTCTTTATATCTCCATATAGCTTTGAGATACTCTAGCTTCTTTCATTTCAACCTGAAAGTCTCCCTTTGGCATTTCTTGTACAGAATGTCTAGTGATAATGAATTCCCTCAGTTTTTCTTTATCTAGGGGAAGTCTTAATTTCTCCTTCATTTTTTTTTTTTTTTTTAAGATTTTATTTATTTATTTGACAGAGAGAGACATAGCGAGAGCAGGAACACAAGCAGGGGGAGTGGGAGAGGGAGAAGCAGGCCTCCTGCAGAGCAGGGAGCCTGATATGAGATCGATCCCAGGACCCTGGGATCATGACCTGAGCCGAAGGCAGACGCCTAACGACTGAGCCACCCAGGTGCCCTCCTTCATTTTTTTGAACAACAGTTTTGCCACATATAAAATTCTCAGTTGACGGGGCATCTTTTAGCATTTTAATTTTTTTTTTTTTTTTTTTTAAGTAGGCTCCAGACCTGAGCTGAGATCAAGACCTGACTGAGCCACCCAGGTGCCCTTAATTTTTTTTTTTTTTTAAAGTAATGTCTGTCCCCAATGTGGGGCTTGAACTCACAACCCCAAGATCAAGAGTCACATATTCTACTGACTGAGTCAGCTGGTGTCCCTCTTTTAGCATTTTAAATATATCATTTCACTGTCTTCTGGACTTCAGTTTCTGCTGCAAAATCTGATAGTCTTATGGAGGATCCCTTGTACATGATCAGTGTCTTTTCTCTTGCTGCTTTTAATATTCTTTGTTTTTCAACATTTTGATGTTAATGTATTTTGCTGTGCATCTTTTGGGGTTTATGCTACTATTAGTTCATTGAGGTTCTTGGATCTGTAAATCCTTGTCTTCACACTTGGGGAGTATTTGGTATTGTTTCTTCAAATAATCACACTGTTCCTTTCTCTCTTTCTTTTCCTTTTGTGACTCCCGTAATGCAGGTATTATTTTGCAATGTCCCATAAGTCCCTGATGCTTCACTGACTTTTATTCATTTTTTTTTCCTTTAAACTCCTCAGACTTGATAATTTCCAATGAGCTGTTTTCAAGTGTGCTGATTTGTTCATCAGCTTTTTTGAGTCAGTTATGGAATTTCAAAATTCACTTATTGGATTTGTCAGGTCCAGAATTTGTTTGGTTCTTTATTTTTTGAATTTCTCTTTGATGATATTCTCATTTGTTCATGTCATTTTTCTTTTTTTTTTTTTTTAAGATTTTATTTATTTTTATTTGAGAGAGAGAGAATGAGAGAGAGAGAGCATAGAGGGGGGAGGGTCAGAGGGAGAAGCAGACTCCTCACTGAGCAGGGAGCCCGATGTGGGACTCGATCCCGGGACTCCAGATCATGACCTGAGCCGAAGGCCGTTGCTTAACCAATGAGCCACCCAGGCGCCCTGTTCATGTCATTTTTCTAATTTCCTTTACTCTTTTGTCAATTTTCCTTTAGTTCTTTGAGCATATTTAAGATAGTCGTTTTAAACTCATTGTCTAGTGATTCTGTTATTTCTTCAGTAATGGCTTCAGGGTATTTATTTTGGTCTGTTGATTGGATCATGTTTTCCTGTGTCTTTGCATGCCTTATGAATTTTGTTGAAAACTGGGAATTTGATAAAACAGCTACCTCTCTCAGTCTTTGTAGACTGGTGGGATAGGCCTTCACTTATTAGTGAAGTAGGGCATTAGTGGGGCATGTTCTGAGCCTTGTATCAGCCCAGGGTGAAAACACAAGGTCTTCTTAGTTTTTTTTCCCCTAGGCGTTTACTGTGCCAATGCCTGTATATGTGCCTTTGCTCAGTGTTCCTCATACACCACCTGCTTAATTTCTAGGGGCACCTGGGTGGCGCAGTCAGTTAAGCATTCGACTTGGTTTCCCCTCAGGTTGTGATCTCTGGCTCCTGGGATTGAGCCCCGCATCAGGCTCTGCCCTCAACGCAGAAGTCTGCTAAAGTTTCTGCCTCTCTCTCTCTCTCTCAAATAAATAAATAAATATTTTTTAAAATAATGAATGTCTCAATTTCTAAAGAATCTCACCCCATCTTCTGTGGGCCTTACAGGTTCTATTGTATTTCTCTCCCTGTAATCTTCTGCCCCAGGCATCCACAGGTCTACAGTCCCCCTGCAGATTTGGTGGACCATGGTGCCTGCCACTGACTTCTGTGGCCCTTTACAGCCTAACATCTAAGCTGTGCCACGATTACCTGTCTGAACTCCAACTCAGGTAAAAGAGAGAAAAGTCTATTAGGCAGCCCAGAGACAGACTGGAATGTTGCAAATGAGTTGTATTGCTACTTTCAGCCAAAAGGAGGGAACTGTGAAATAGGACAATTCTTCCTTACCATGCCAGCATTGGGGTAAGGGGAAGTAAAAAGCCTCACAAAATTTCCTACTTTTTCAGTCTGGTTTTACTTGATTGAGCATTTACTTGTTGCTGTAGGTTTTAGATTTCTAAAACTCATATGAAAATTATTTTAGCCAATTCTTAGGATTTTGTTTTTAGTTATTTTTTGATTCTGTAAGGGAACAAGGATCTGGAGCTTTCAAGTCTGACATCTTGCTGCTGTCACTCTCATTGCAGTTCTGAAATGCATTTCCCTGATCACGATTTTTAGAATTTTTTTTACATGGGCTTATTAACATTTATGTATCTTCTCTGGAGAAATGTTTATTGAAATCTTTTGTGTATCAAAGAACATTACTGGAAAAACTGAAAGGACAATCTACAGAATAGAAAATATTTGTAAATGATATATTCCTGGCAAAAGATTTCAGTTTTGATGAAGCCCAATTTTTCCATTTTTTTCTTTTGTTATGTGTGTTTTGGTGTCCCCAAGAATCCATTGCTGAATTTAAGGTCACGATGATTTACTCCTATATTTTCTATGAGTTTTATATTTTTAGGTTTACATTTGGGTCATTGATCAATTTTTAGTTCATTCTCATATATTGTGTGGGAAGGAGTCTAATTTCATTCTTTTTGTATGTGGATATCCAGTTTTCTTAGCACCATTTGTTGAAAAGACTGTCCTTTCCCCACTGAAAGGTCTTTGTGCTCTTGTCAAAAATCATTTGGGGCACCTGGGTGGCTCGGTCAGTCAGGCATCTCTGATTTTGGCTTAGGTCATGATCTCAGGGTCGTAAGATCCAGCCCGGAGTCAGGCTCGCCCCTCAGCAAGGAGTCTGCTTGAGATTCTCGTTCTCCCTCCCTCTGCCCTCCCCCCCCACACCCATTCTCACTCTCTCTAAAATAAATAAATAAATCCTAAAAAAAATCAATTGACTAGAGATACATGGGTTTAATTTCCAAACAGTTCCATTCTGTTGATTAATATATTTAACATTATGGCAACATTCAGTTGCTTTGATTAGGTTGGGAATTGCTAGTCTTCCAATTTTGTTTTTGTTTTTGTTTTTTCCAGTTATTTTTGTTATTCTGAATCACTTACAATTTCACATGAATTTAAAAGTCAGCATGTCAGGGGCGCCTGGGTGGCTCAGTCGTGATCCCAGGGTTCTGGGATCAAGCCCCGTGTCAGACTCCCTGCTCCGTGGGAGGCCTGCTTTTCCCTCTCCCACTCCCCCTGCTTGTGTTCCCTCTCTCGCTGTGTCTCTCTCTGTCAAACAAATAAATAAAATCTTAAAAAAAAAAAAAAGTCAGGGCGCCTGGGTGGCTCAGTTGGTTAAGCGACTGCCTTCGGCCCAGGTCATGATCCTGGAGTCCCGGGATCGAGTCCCGCATCGGGCTCCCTGCTCGGCAGGGAGTCTGCTTCTCCCTCTGACCCTCCCCCCTCTCACGTGTGCTCTTTCTCTCTCAAATAAATGAATAAAATCTTTAAAAAAAAAAAAAAAAAAAAAAAAGTCAGCATGTCAGTGTCTACAAAGAAGCCAACTGGGACTCTGATGGGGTTACATTGAATGTGTAGATTGTTTTGAGGAATATTGCGATCTTACTGTCTAGTAGTCCAGTTCATAAACATGGGATGACTTTCAGCTTAATTAAGTTCTTTTACTAATTTTTTTTTTAAAGTACACAGTTTGCATTTTTGTTAAATATTTCATTCCTTTGGATACTGTTATAAATGGAATTATTTTTTCCTTTTTTTAAAAAGATTTATTTATTTTAGAGAGTGCACATGTGCACAAGTGTGAGCGAGGGTGAGGGACAGAGGGTGAGGAAGAAAGAATCTCAAGCAGACTTCCTGCTTGACCTGAGCTGAAATCAAGAGTCGGTTGCTTAACCAACTGAGCCACCCAGGCATCTTGGAATTATTTTAATTCAGATTATTATTGCAAATGTATAAACATATAATTGATTTTTGCATATTTATTTGCATCCTGCGATCTTGCTGAGTTCTAATAGTGTTACAGTCAGTGTTTTAGGGTTTTCTGTATACAAGGTCATGTCATCTATTAATGGAGATTATTTTCCTTCCTTCTTTCCACTACACGTGCCTCTTTTTATTTCCTGTTTGTCCTTGCTATACCTCTAGAACAATGTTGATGATAAGAGGCAATGGGGGGGGTGCATCTGGGTGGCGCAGTTGGTTGGGTGTCTAAATCTTGGTTTTGGCTCAGGTTGTGATCTTGGGGTCGTGAGATCAAGCCACCGTGGGGCTCCGTGCTCAGCCGGAGTCTGAGATTCTTGCTCCCTCTGCTTCTCCCACTTGTACTCACTCTTTCTCTCTCAACTAAATAAATTTTAAAAAAGAAGAGGCAATAAGATTTATATATCCTTGTCCTGTTCTGATATTAGGGGTAAGATCACTATGTCTAATGGTAGCTGTCAATTTTATCATGTGGAGGTAGTTCCCTTCTATTCCTAAATTCACTCTCTTGTCATGAAAGGGTGTTGGATTTTGTCAGATGCTTATTCTTCATGTATGAAAATGGTCATGTAGTTTTTATTTTTTATTACACTGATACGATATATCACATTAGATTAACAATCTAATTTTGAATTCCAGGGATAAATCCCACTCAATCAAGGTATGTAATTATTTTTATATGTTCCTAGATTCAGGTTACCAGTGTTTTGTTTAGATTTTTTGCATCCATATTCATAAAAGATACAGCGGTAGTTGCCATTTTATTGTAATGTCTTCTTCTGATATTACTATCTAGTATTGGCTTCATAAAATGAGTTGGGAAGTTTTCTCTCCTTTTTTACATCTTGAAGAGTTGGTGAAGAATTAGTATTCTGCTTTAAATGTTTCATAGAATTTAACAGTGAAGCTATGCAGACCTGGGCTTTTCTTTATGGGTAGTTTTAAAAATAATTCAAGATTATTCAAATATTCTGTCTTCATGAGTAAATTTGAAAGTCTGTGTGTTTCTATGAATTTATCCAATTCATCTGGGTTTTCTGATTTCTTGTGCAATTGTTCATTTTGATCCTTCGTAATCAATTTTCATTTCTGTTAAGCTGGTATTGTTGTCCCCTCTTTCAGTTATGATTATAGTAATGGGAGTCTTCTCTCTTCAGTCATTCTAGATTTTCTAAACATTTGTGAACTTTTAAAAACTTTTCATAAAACTAGCTTTCAGTTTCATTTATTTTGGGGTATTTTTCCTATTTGATATCTTTACTCTTTTCCCAGTGACTTAAGGAGGGAGGTTAGATTTGACCTAGGTATTTACTTTTTTTTTTTTTAAGATTTTTTTTATTTGACAGAGAGAGACACAGTGAGAGAGGGAACACAAGCAGGGGGAGTGGGAGAGGGAGAAGCAGGCTTCCTGCTGAGCAGGGAGCCCGATGTGGGGCTCAATCCCAGGACCCTGGGATCACGACCTGAGCTGAAGGCAGACGCCCAACGACTGAGCCACCCAGCCGCCCCTAGATATTTGCTTTTAATTATAGGCACTTTAAGCTTCAAAAGTTTTCCTCTAATCATTAATTGCTTGTCATAAATTTTGATATGTTGTGTTATTCACAAGATATTTTCCAGTTTCCCTTTTCATTTTTGATGTGTTATTTAGGAATGTTTTGTTTAAATTCCACATGTTTTTGAGTTTCCCATTTTTCTTTCTGTTACTTCTAATTTTATTATGGATAGGCAAAACTTTTCTTAAAAAAAAATTTATTTGAGAGAGAGAGAGCATACGTGTGCAAGCAGGAGGAGGGGCAGCGGGAAAGGGAAAGAGAATCTCAGACTCCCAACTGAGCACAGAGCCCAACTCAGGGCTCTCAGTCTCACAACCCTGAGATTATGACTTGAGCTGAAATCAAGAGTCAGCCACTTAACTGAAGCCATCCAGGTGCCCCAATAATAAATAAATCTTAAAAAATAAAGAACTTTCTATTTCTCCCCTCAATCCTGTCAATTGTTGCTTCAAGGCATATGTGTTCATAGTTGTGTCTTCTTGTAGGCAGACCCTTTTATCAACATATGAGGTTTCTTTGTCTCCTGTAAGAAGTACTGATGTAAAGCCTATTTGGTCTCATAATTAGTATAGCCATCCAGCTCTTTGATGACTACGGTATGCAATATACTTTTCCATCCTTTTATTTTCAACCTATTTATATATTTGGATTTGTTATCAGTTTGTTGTAATTGAATACAGTTATACCATATTTTCTACCCATTCTGCCAATGTCTGCCTTTTAGTTGAAAAGTCTAATCCATTTGCATTTAATATGTAATAACTGAAGACTTGCTTCTACCATTTTCTACTTGTTTTCTATATACACTGTATCTTCTTTACTTTTCTGTCCCTAGTTGGTTTCCTTTCTGTCCGTTGATTTTTTTATAGTTTATCATTTCACTCCTTTTTTATTTCCTATTCATTATACCATTTAGTCATTTTCTTAGCATTTATCCTGTAGACTTCAATTAAAAATTTGTATTTATGATGAACTAGTTTGAAATAAAACCATCTTTATTCAGGGGTCCCAAGACCACCCTCAGTTTCAATGATTTGCCAGAAGGATTCACAGACATCAGAAAAGCTGTTGTACTCATTTTTTTTTTTCCAGTGACAGGATACAGATTAAAATCATTAAATGCCAGATATTCCAGGACTAGAGGTAATCTACCAGGAGCTGGTTAAGGGCCTACACTTTGTTTGGAATGGGCAGGGCTTAAACATTTCAGACCTGCTGAGTCACACCTTCACTGTACAGCAATTTAGCTTTAATAGTATAGAAAAGTTTAGCTCCTATAACTGCTCCAACCTTCTTTTCTAATGTTTTAGTCCCAGATCATATCCTTATACATTGTGTGCCCTTTAAATAGGTTTATAATTATGTTTTACGCAGGTCTTTAAAGACATCGCAAAAAAGGAGGAACAACAAACACAAAATACAGTATTACTGGATTATATATTTGCCTTTCAGTTGCCTTCACCATTGTTCTTTATTTCTTTTAGCTTTATTGAGATATTATTGACATGTAACACATTAGTTTTAGGTGTACAACATGATTTAATATATGTGTATATTGCAAAATGATTATTACCAAAATAAATTCAGTTAACATCCATCACCTTCTTCTGATAACTTTTAAGATTTACCATCTTAGCCACTTTCAAACATACAACACAGTATCAAGTATAATTACTATGCTATACATTAATATCCTCTTGACTTACTTTATAATTGGAAATTTGTACCTTCCTTGGCCACGTTCATCCATTTCGCCCACCCACATTCCACCCCCCCCCACCTGCCCCAGAAACCACCACTATGTTGTATCTGTGAGGTTGTTTTGTTTTTTAAGTCTTAATTCCAGATATAAGTGAGATCATTGAGTATTTTTCTTTGATTTACTTCAGCTAGCATAATGCCCTCGAGGTCAATTCAAGTAGTTGCAAATGGCACAATTTCCTTACCTTTTTATGGCAGAATAATATTCCATTCTGTATACACACCAAATTTTCCTTAACCATTCAACCATCAGTGAACATTTATTTTGTTTCCATGCCTTGTGTATTTTAGATAATGCTGCAGTGAACATATGGGGTGCAGAAATCTTTCTGAAAGCTTTCATTTCCTTCAGATAAATAGAGGTGGAATTGCTTAGATCATACGGTGGTTCTATTTTTAAATCTTTGAGGAACCTCCATAGTGTTTTCCATAGCTGCTGCACCAGTTTACATTCCCAACAGTGCAGAAGGTTTCCCTTTTCTCCACATCTCACCAACACTTGTTATTTGTTGTCTTTTTGATAACAGTCATTCTAACAGGTATAAGGCAGTATCTCATTGTGGTTTTGAATTGCATTTCTGTGACAATTAATGATATGGAGCACCTTTTCATGTATTTGTTAACCATTTATATTTTTGGGGAAAATGTCTATTCAGATCCTCTGCCCATTTTTTAATTGGATTATGTCTTTTTTTATACTGAGTTGTAAGAGTCCTTTATGTATTTTGGATATTTAACCCCTTATGAGATAAATGATTTGCACCTATTTTTAGTGGTTGATCCAGAGCTTAATGTATACATCTAATGAGAAACAGCTTTCCATATATACTAAAATCCCATGAGATAGAGAAGTGTTACTTGTCTTTTAAAAAGTATGAGAACAAAAAGGGGAACCCTCCTACACTGTTGGTGGGAATGCAACTGGTGCAGCCACTCTGGAAAACAGTATGGAGTTTCCTCAAAAAGTTGAAAATGGAGCTACCCTACGACCCAGCAACTCCACTACTGGGCATTTACCCCAAAAATACAAATGTAGTGATCCAAAGGGGCACCTGTACCCCAATGTTTATAGCAGCAATGTCCACAATAGCCAAACTATGGAAAAAGCCCGGATGTCCATCAACAGATGAATGGATAAAGATGATGTGGTGTATACACACACACACACACACACAATGGAATATTACACAGCCATCAAAAATGGAAATCTTGCCATTTGCAGTGACGTGGATTGAACTGTTTTGCTGAGCAACATAAGTCAATCAGAGGGCGCCTGGGTGGCTCAATCATTAAGCGTCTGCCTTCAGCTCAGGTCATGATCCCAGGGTCCTGGGATCGAGCCCCACATTGGGCTCCCTGCTCCGTGGGAAGCCTGCTTCTCCCTCTCCCACTCCCCCTGCTTGTGTTCCCTCTCTCACTGTGTCTCTCTCTGTCAAATAAATAAATAAAAAATCTTTAAAAAATAAGTCAATCAGAGATAATTATCATATGATCTCACGGATATGTGGAATTTAGGAAACAAAACAGGATCATAGGGGAAGAGAGGAAAAAAACAAGACGAAACCAGAGAGGGAGACAAACCATAAGAGACTCTTAATCATAAACAATCTGGAGGCGCCTGGGTGGCTCAGTCATTAAGCATCTGCCTTTGTCTCAGGTCATGATCCCAGGCCCTGCATCAGGCTCCCTGCTCCGCAGGAAGCCTGCTTCTCCTCTCCCACTCTCCCTGCTTGTGTTCCCTCTCTCGCTGTGTCTCTGTGTGTCAGATAAATAAATAAAATCTTTAAAAAAAAAACAATCTGAGGGTTGCTGGAGGGGAGGGGGATGGAAGGATGGGGTGACTGGGCGATGGACATTAAGGAGGGCATGTGATATAATGAGCACTGGGTATTATGTAAGACTGATGAATCACAGGCCTATACCTCTGAAACCAATAATATATATTAATTGAATTTAAATTTTTTAAAAAAGTACGAGAACAAAAGAAAACCTGTCATAGCTTTTGTTGTTTTAATCTTATAATTTTCAGTAAGCTCTACACCCAGCATGGTGCTTGAACTCACAACCCCAAGATCAGAGCCACATGCTATGCCTACTGAGCCAGCCAGTTGCTCCTTATTTACTGTTTTTTATTTTTTTGATTTGATATTGTGGATTTGAAGTACCAGCTATATTCATTTACTTAGCCCAATTTGGCTTTGCTTTTACCCACCTCCTTTGTGTTACTAGCAGAAATATTATACTTTTATATGTTATAGGCCCAATAATATATTATTTTATACAGTTGATATTCAAAATGGTTAAGTGAAAAGGGAAAAAATACATGTATATACTGCCTGTGAAAATCACTCACTCACCTCCAGTGAGTCTTTCAGTCTTTTACCAAAACTTCGCTGTTTTTGAGAATGTCCTTAGGCTTGAATTTATCCATGGTTACAAATGAAGTAATTTCCTTTGGAGAGGGATATACAGCTCTCTTGTCTGTGGCCTGCTTCTCCCCCTGGATGAAATCACAGAGCCACAGATCTAGTGCTTGGGACAATAGCATGCTTCACTCTGAGTCACACCTCTGCTTTTAGGAACTGAGTACTTGGTAGATTGGGGGTGGGGTGGGGTACAGCAGCCAGAAGTTGCAATGTGCTCTCGGCATGATCCATGATCCTCTCCCATGATCCAAGGCAGACAACTAGAACCCCGGTATTCTTACCACTGCCACACCCAGGGCACATATTACATTTCGTGTGTGGCTGTTAGACAGAAGAAAATCTCTATCCCTTAGCTGCATTTTCCTGAGCAATAGGCAGGTGGGGGCAGGATGAGAAATGTTGATGTCCTGCTCCTCCCAGAAAGATGGCTATCTATCTGGGAGCAAGGGTTGATGAGTGGTGAGGAAGCCTTGACTGTACCAGTATGGAATAGAGGATTTTTCTCAGATGGAATGAACAAGGAAGGGTTTGGTTCAGATACCGTAGAATTTCAGCTTGTAATAAGTTTTAGCAGATTTTCTTGAACAAATGTTTTTTTCATTTGCTATATATTTTTATATATAATTTTCACCAGTTTTGACGGAGGAGCATGTGATCGGAGTTCCTCACGCTGTCATGGCAGAAATGGAATTCCCAGACCAATTCTTTACAGTTCTAAGCATGGACCATGTAAGTTGCTGGATCTGTCTCCTTTGTGAACATTTCCTTTTTCTGAACCTTCCTACCAAATAGAGCCTGCCCCACATTCCCATAGTTTTTCACTTTCTGGTGAGAGTTGGAACCACACATAACAGTATAACTCCTGTGTGCCTATCTGTTCTACAGATCTTCTACCCTTGGCCTACCAGGTTACTATTTAGTCTACCTGCCATAATGCAATTCTTTTCTTTTTTCTCAAAAATATTTCCTTCAATTTCACCTATATACGGTTTGTTGTTTCAGGAATTGGTGACATTCAGGGATGTGGTCATCAACTTCTCTCAAGAGGAATGGGAATATCTGGATTCAGCTCAGAGGGACTTGTATTGGGATGTGATGATGGAGAACTATAGCAACTTGGTCTCACTGGGTAAATTTATCTGCTTCATATAATTTAGAATATGCGCTATTGAATATCAGTTGCTTTTTAGTAAACCCAAGGCTATCTTACAAGAAAGTAGGTACCTGTTTCCAGAGGCATGGTTGAACATTGGGTTGTAAATGACACCTCCATTAAGCACATTCATCATTCTTCATGATGTTTGTATCTTCTTAGTCCCTTCATATTTCTGCTTTCCCTGATACCCAGGGAGTTTAATTTGAATTTTAGAAGACATAAAACACATCCTTTGAGATAGCTCTTATATTGGGTTCGAAGTCAGAATTGCTACAAATGCTTTGCTATTTTCTATCCCACCTTCTTGAAGAGTAGCTAGGAAACTGTGTCCTGATTTGTTATGATTATTAAAAGAATGCATAATTTGTATGTTAGATGGATAAACAGAATTCATGTTCATTGCCTCACATGTACGGTCTTATACCTGTTTTGTGGTTGAAGAACTTCGCATTTAACATTGTCAGTATTCCAATAAGGATCTTTTAATGTTTTAGAAAGCTGCCTGTTTTCCTGTCAGATCACATAGATCTTGGCATGTACCAGGTTCTATTCTAAGCACTTTTCATATATTGAATCTTTTAATTCTTCAGTAATCCTATGACATGAATACTTGTTGTATTATTTTGCTAAGACAAAAAGTATTTAGGCAACTTCTCCAGGATTACACAGCTAATTAGTATCAAAAGGAGGTTTTCTACCCAAGTAGTCCGACACAAAAGCTGATGTTATTAACTGGTACAATAAATTGCCTCACAAGACAAAGAGTTGGAATGGGTTTGAATAAAGATCTCTTTATATAATTCTGTGGTCACTCTAAGGTGAATGGTCTTTCAATCTCCTCACATTTCTTTTCTCTGAAATCTATCAGTATCAATTCAACTTCATTTATCAAAACTTAACCAATTCTCGTAAGTGTTTTATATAATTGTAGTTCTTTTTTTTATACCTTATGTTACATTCCTTTGTCATAAGCAGGTTGTTCTTTTTTTTTTTTTTTTAAAGATTTTTTTTATTTATTCATGAGAGACAGAGAGAGGCAGAGGGAGAAGCAGGCTCCCAAAGAGCAGGGAGCCCGATGGCGGGACTCGATCCCAGGACCCCGGGATCATGACCCGAGCCGAAGGCAGACGCTTAACCATCTGAGCCACCCAGGTGCCCATATTGTTCCATTTTTAAGCCATTTGTGATCACCTTATTGGAGGAAGGGAAGCTGTTCTGGAGGATCGTAAGGGATATGACAAGAACAGAGGGCCAGGTGAGTGAGGGCTGGTAAGAGAGGGAAAGCCATCACCAGAGTAAAAAGCCCAGCTTCTCTGGGAAGAGGTGTGGGTCCTTGTGATGTTTTTGGGAAACTCCCTTTAAAGCCCTGTGGAAAAAAGCCCAACACTTGGGGAAGCCAATTAAGGTCTTCCCTAGTGCAACCAACATTTTTTCCATGTTGCTTTCTATTTGGATTTATATAAATTCTCTTGACAAAAAACCATGGTCATTTATATACTCAACATTTAATCACTGTCTACACTGAGATAAATATTATGGTAGACCTATCAGTACAATGGTGAGAAAAAATGATACAGTTCTTGCTTTACGGAATTGACTCACTAGTGAGATGTATAATAAACAGGAAAACAAATAATTAGAAAATGTATCATATATAGTGGTAAGTGCTATAAAGAAAAGTAAAAAATAACAACAAAGGAATAAAGAATGAGGGAGAAAGCAAATTCACACAGTATGGTCAGAAGGGTATCTCTGTGAGGGGCGCCTGGGTGGTTCAGTCGGTTAAGTATCCTACTCTTGCTCTCACCTCAAGTTTTGATCTCAGCGTTGTGAGTTCAAGCCCCGAGGGAGCCTACTTAAAAAAAAAGAAAAAGAAAAATCTGTTGTCTTAGCTTCTCATTCTGTGAATATATAGTTCCTTATTAATAATTAGCCTGATGATTTTTACAATTAAAAATCTTCATTTAGATCAGTGTTTTCTTCTAAATCCCTCATTCCTTCTGCATTTATTAGTTGCCCTCATGTTCTGTTACCAGCAAGAATGTTTATGTTCTTCCTACGATTGTAACTGATTAGCGACTAAAAATGGTGCATCTGAAATTTTCTGACTTTCTCTTGTTTATGTCTCATTTTTTTTTTATTGGTTTTTGATTCAGTTTACTTTAGCTCACCAGTCTTAATTCTTGATGCCCAGTTGTATGGATATCAAGAAATTTCTTATGGTGATTTTTGTGTGTCTCTGACTCAGTCCTTTAATCTTTAAATTTATTCTTGCTTTTTGAGACTTTCCCAGCCTCACCCTATACCTTCCTTATCCCAGACCAGACACCTGAATTGGTGAAAAGTGTGTTCTTCTGGTCTAAGTTTGTGGTTTCTGTTGTAGTTTAAAAAAAATCAATACTAGGTATTAATTTTACTTATTTATTTAGCATATTTTAGTACACAAAGGTTTTTTTCCCCTTTTGATTCTTGTATTGTCAAATGGTGGTCTCCCTTAGCTCCTTCAGGTGATTTGTGTGTCCTGTAAGAATGATGCAACAGCTAAAGCATGTCTCCATGCCTTCCATCCTCACACCATAGTAGTGTGTCTATATTCAGATTTCTTGCTTTCTGTCACAACAATCAAGGGCACATCTCCCTTCCCTACACCACATCATGAGTCGGATCTTTCTTTTAGGAGCCCTAGCTTGTTACATGTTTTACTACCACAACCTGAGCAATGGGCATGCTTATGATTTTTTGTTTCGTGGGAGGTGAGTCTCTAACAAGTTTTATCTGTCTAGCAAATTGGTCTTTTTCAATTTTTATGGCTCCTGGGGTTTCTAATATCTATTTACCTAGAAAATAATTCACCCTTTTCATTCAGTAATTCAACATTTTCAAATTGATTAGCATAGCAGTCTTTTTTTTTTTTTAAGATTTTATTTATTTATGTGAGAGCGAGAGAAACAGCATGAGAGGGGAGAGGGTCAGAGGGAGAAGCAGGCTCCCCGCTGAGCTGGGAGCCCAACGTGGGGCTCGATCCCAGGACTCCGGGATCATGACCCGAGCTGAAGGCAGTCGCTTAACCAACTGAGCCACCCAGGCGCCCTGATTAGCATAGCAGTCTTAAAACATTTTAGAAAATACCTTCTCTGATGGTTTTCTCTTTTATCATTTTATTTTTTATATTTGTTATTTATATTTTTTCTATGTTTTCTAGCTATATCTGATTCTGTATTTATTGAATTCCCCCCTCACCTTTTTTTAAGGTCACTTTGTTGTTTCCTATCTTCTTCTTTTTTTTTTTTTAAAGATTTTATTTTATTTATTTGACAGAGAGAGAGAGAGAGAGACAGCTAGAGAGGGAACACAAGCAGGGGGAGTGGGAGAGGGAGAAGCAGGCTCCTGGCCGAGCAGGGAGCCCAATGCGGGGCTCGATCCCAGGACCCTGGGATCATGACCTGAGCTGAAGGCAGACGCTTAACGACTGAGCCACCCAGGCGCCCCTGTTTCCTATCTTCTTGATTGGGATGTATACATTACTTATTTTCATTTTCTCCTTATTAACATAAATATTTAAATCCTTACTTTTTGTGTGACTAATGCTGACTTCCATAGATTTTATTTTTTTAAAGATTTTATTTATTTATTTATTTATTTGAGAGAGAGAGAAACAGCATGAGAGGGGAGAGGGTCAGAGGGAGAAGCAGGCTCCCCACTGAGCTGGGAGCCCAATGCGGGACTCAATCCTAGGACTCCGGGATCATGACCTGAGCCGAAGGCAGTCGCTTAACCAACTGAGCCACCCAGGCGCCCTAGATTTTAATATATAATACAGTTGACCTTTCAACAACACAGGTTTGAACTGTGTGGGTCCACTTAAACGTGAATTTTTTTTTTTAATATTTTATTTATTTATTTATTTGAGAGAGAGAGAGAGAGCAGGAGAGGGGGGAGGGTTAGAGGGAGAAGCAGACTCCCTGCCGAGCAGGGAGCCCGATGTGGGACTCGATCCAGGGACTCCAGGATCATGACCCGAGCCGAAGGCAGTCGCCCAACCAACTGAGCCACCCAGGCGCCCCTAAACGTGAATTTTTTGATAAAGGTAGTACAGTACTGTAAATGTATTTTTCTTTCTTTTTTTTTTTTAAGATTATATTTATTTGACAGCAGAAGCAAGGGAAGTGGCAGGCAAAGGGAGAGGGAGAAGCAGGCTTCCTGCAGCAGGGAGCCCAATGTGGGGCTCAATCCCAGGACTCTGGGATCATGACCTGAGCCTAAGGCAGATGCTCAGCTGACTGAGCCCCCCAGGTGCCCTCTTACGTTTTTCTTAACATTTTTTCTTTAGCTTACTTTATTGTATGAATACAGTACCTAATACATATAGCATATAAAATATGTATTAATCAACTGTTACTGGAAAGGCTTCCAGGCAGTAGTAGGCTATTAATAGTTTGGGGTGAGTCAGAAGTTATATGATGATTTTTGATTGTGCAGGGCAATGGCACCCTAATCCCAGTTTCAAGGGTCAACTGTATTTTCAATGGGATCATTCTCTGAAATTTTTGTAATATCACATTTCCACATTTGGTAGAAAGTTTTTTTTTTTTTCATTTCTAGGTAGAAGTGCTTTTTAATTTACTAATACTGGCGTTCATTTACAGTTTTATTATTCTAATCAAATAATGATTGCATTATTATACTTTTGTTACTTATAACATAATTCAGTCACAGGAAATTATTTTTGCCCTGTTTCATGGAATGTTTATCATTCATTTTGGATTTTCCTCAGGTTATCCCCTCATCTAATTGCCAATCTCCAGCCAATGTTCAACAGATTGTTTTTTACATTCTTGCCCACCTATACCACCTTTTCCACATCATTCTGTTAGCTTTTTCCCCTTTCAGAATTGCATAAGCTTTATAGTATGATTTATACCTACTATAATATCGAAAATATTCTGAAACTGCTTTGCAGAGTGTAACAATCGTTGACTTTGAGTATAGGAAAATGAAAGATCACGAAGGAAACATTTAAATATAGACTAGGATTTCAGTAGGATAGATGTGTGATAGTGAAAAAGCTAATGAAGAACAGTAAATAAAATTCCTCATCTTTATTGACAGGTGGGGTAAAGAAAATCATGGTTATGCGTAGCAGGGAATTAACAGCAGTGATGGAGACAGTATATGTAAGTGGAGAGTCAATTAGAAAAAAATCATTCATAAACACTACTTGTGTGTGTGTATAAATCACTGCAGTATAGTGTGAGGGTTGGAAGGAACAGAGGCACACTTAAACTACTGCATCATTCTTACGTGTACATAACTGTTTTGATGATCAGTTGTGTTACCCAGTGACTGATCTTTATAATATTTCCTTTTTGTCTTATTTAGATTCTTTTCATCAAGTGATTTAATTTCCCTGTAATTATCAACTTAAATGTCCCTGGGGCTTGTTATTCAGTGGCATATAATGATTATATTTCTCCTTTTGGAATTTAAGGAATAAGGCTAAACAGCATAACAACAGAAAATTACTGAATACACAACTAAAAAAAATAATGTGAGGCAACTAGAGCAACGATATTGGAACAGAAACAAATACAAACTTACGATCAGTTAGTACCTCATTTCTGAGGGTAGTAACTTTTAGATCTGGACGGTAAAATGTGGGTGGTATATAAGTGGTATATAAAGAACCCATTTCTAAGCAATGAAACATCCTGTGGGTGGAAATTATGTTTGTTGTAAGAGCTCAAAAAAAGATTAGGTGAAAAGGAATAATGGATTAAGATGAGGTCTTACAAGCACCTTGTTATCCACAGTAAAGTATTTGGATTCTCTTGTTAAAAAAAAAACAAACCAGGGCACCTGGGTGGCTCAGTTGGTTAAGTGTATGCCTTCGGCTCAGGTCATGATCTCAGGGTCCTGGGATCGAGTCCCATGTCGGGCTCCCTGCTCAGTGGGGAGTCTGCTTGTCCCTCTGCCTCCGCTGCTCCCCCTGCTCATGCTGTCTCTCTCTCACTTGCTCTCTATCTCAAATAATAAAAATAAAATAAAAAGTCTTAAAAATAGAAACCAACCAACCTCAGGTGCTTGGGTGGCTCAGTCAGGTAAGTGTCCGACTCGATCTCAGTTCAGGTCTTGATCATAGGGTCGTGAGTTCAAACCCCGCATTGGGCTCCCCAACAAAAAACAAAACCAAAATTGTTAGTATGTGTAGATTATCAAATTATGATCTGCATTAGCTATATCTATACATGATATTGATAACTAGTTCTACATCTGTAGATGTTGGTCAGTTTACCTGGATTGGTTCCCAAACATTAGTACAGTCAACAAGCTTACTAAGTGATGATCAACACCTAAATGTCAGACCCATTGACTTTATCTGTTTCCCTTATCACAAACCTCACAATCTTACATTATGCTTTCATCATTCTCTGATCTTTCTTAAGACTTCATTGAGGTATTTTAGTCATTCACTTGTATTGTTTGTATTTGCAGTTTTTCTCCTTTGCATCGTATAATTGTTTCATTTTTATGGCACATGAAAACAAAAATTGTGTTTCTTTTTCCCCTCTCTTTCAGATTTGGAGTCCAAGTATGACACAAAGACTAGAAAGGACATCACTGGTTCTCAGTGGAAAGTAACAGAAAGTAAATTCATTGGTCTTGAGAGCTCCATTTTTAGAAATGAATGGCAAAGCAAAAGCAAGACTGAAGTACAAAGACCTGAAGTGGGATATTTCAGCCAAATGAAAATCAACTCTGAAAAAGTGTCCAATTACAAACATCATAAGTCTCTTATATCACATCAGAGAATTCATGATAGCAAGAAGCCCCATGCATATAAGGCATATGGGAAGGTCCTTAGCTGTGACTTAAATTTTGATGAATATGAGAGAATACATACTGGTGAGAAAACCTATCAATATAATGCATATTGGAAAACCTTTGGAGATGACCCACATACCCTACAACTGAATATACATAGTGGTGTGAAACCTTGTAAATATATGGAATATGAGAATGCATTTAGTTTTTATGAAGACCTTAGTAGACAGAAAATGCATGATGATCAGAAGTGCTATAAATGTAAGGAATATGAAAGGACCATTAGAAGAGTTGAAGAAATAACTCCACTTCAAATAATTCATGATGGTGAGAAACCCTATGAATGCACTTTCTGTGGAAAATCCTTTAGAGTGCATGCACAACTTACTCGACACCAGAAAATCCACACTGATGAGAAACCTTACAAATGTATGGAATGTGGCAAGGACTTTAGATTCCATTCACAGCTAACTGAACATCAGAGAATTCATACTGGTGAAAAACCATACAAATGTATACAGTGTGAGAAAGTCTTTAGAATTAGTTCACAGCTTATTGAACATCAGAGAATTCATACAGGTGAGAAACCTTATGCATGTAAAGAATGTGGGAAGACCTTTGGAGTCTGTAGAGAACTTGCTCGACATCAGAGAATTCATACCGGAAAGAAACCCTATGAATGCAAGGCATGTGGAAAGGTCTTTAGAAATAGTTCATCCCTGACTAGACATCAGAGAATTCATACTGGTGAGAAACCCTATAAATGCAAGGAATGTGGGAAAGCTTTTGGAGTAGGTAGTGAACTTACTCGACACCAGAGAATTCACAGTGGTCAGAAACCTTATGAATGTAAAGAGTGTGGAAAGTTCTTTAGACTTACATCAGCACTTATTCAACATCAGAGGATTCACAGTGGTGAAAAACCTTATGAATGTAAAGTATGTGGGAAGGCTTTCAGACATAGTTCAGCCCTTACTGAACATCAGAGAATTCATACTGGAGAGAAACCTTATGAATGCAAGGCATGTGGGAAGGCCTTTAGACATAGTTCATCCTTTACAAAACATCAGAGAATTCATACTGGTAAGAAACCCTATGAATGTAAGGAATGTCTCAGTGCCTTTAGCGTGGGTAAGCACCTTACTTGATGATAAAAAAGTTGTACTGGTGTTTTGTCTCAAATGAAAGACATGTACAAAAGCCTTTTGCATCTGAGTTTCACTGGGAAAGTCCATGCATTATAATATGAAGTAATCAAGGGGCCATTGTTCCTCTTATTGTTTCCAGACTTCCTGGCCCCTCTATTTAGAAGTAGAATTGCTCAGTGATAGGTGATGTATACTTGTTTTGTTAGATATTGCCAAATATTTGTTTTTATTTCTCCTTTTCATATCAGTTAACATTGTGAATATCCGTTTAGATAAGATGGTCCCTATTCATTTCTGATATGTATGGAAAATGTGTTTCACTAATTATTAGTCAATTTCACATGAATTTCTTTTCCAGGCATGTTTTGTTTACAGTTACTTTTGATGTTTGTGTTTTTGTTCTTTTGTCTTTTCATTGTTTTTGGCTTGTTAATTTGTAATATTATTCAAATAAATCTTTTGCATTCTAATTTTTTGTTACATATGATGTACTTTCCTTCCTCCAGAGAGTTAAAACTTCCAGTCACTTACTATGTTGTTTTAAAGTCTTATGACCCGGGGCGCCTGGGTGGCTCAGTCATTAAGTGGTCTGCCTTCGGCTCAGGTCATGATCCCAGGGTCCTGGGATCGAGCCCCGCATCGGGCTCCCTGCTCTGCGGGAGGCCTGCTTCTCCCTCTCCTACTCCCCCTACTTGTGTTCCCTCTCTCGCTGTGTCTCTCTCTGTCAAACAAATAAATAAAAATCTTTAAAAAAAAAAAAAAGTCTTATGACCCTGCATGGTATTTGTGCAGATTTGTTTTTGTTTAATTTTCTATTGTTTTTGTTTTAATGTTAGATAAGTAATTTCCTTCCCATTGTCATCATTGATTGATTTAAAATTTCTGTTTTGACATGACAGACTTGCCTAAATACCTACCACAACACAATTCCTTTAAAGAGCCTTTTGAGGGGCACTTGGGTGTCTCAGTCTTTAAGCGTCTGGCTTCGGCTCAGGTCATGATCTCGGGGTCCTGGGATCGAGCCCCACATCGGGCTCCCTGATCAGCTGGAAGCCTGCTGCTCCGTCTCCCACTCCCCCTGCGTGTGTTCCCTCTCTCGCCGTCTCTCTCTGTCAAATAAAAAATAAAGAGTCTTTTGACCTCTAGGCAGTACCAATGAGGATCCAAAAGAAAGGGTCACTTTTAAATATTTTGTAAAATTTACTAAGCCATTCTTATCTGTCTCTTAGATTTATTAAAGGAGGGGAAAATCTACAACTATTGCAATGATTATAAACTTAGTAAACTTATATTTGGAGGGTCTACAACTCTATTATTACCATGGCTTCAATTGGGCTTTGTATATTTATACTTTTTATTCCCTGTTAGTGTTGCCTTGCTGGGTTGTGGCAGCTTGACAATCAATATTTTAGAAAGGAAAGGAAAAGCAAAAGAAGAAAGAAAATTAGTGAACAGAGATAAAGTTGTAATTCTTAACTGTCCATTATCTCTTTCTTTAGTCAGGAGAGTTGACCTGGTTATGCAATTAATGTTAATTATGAGCCACTGGTTATTAGATGTTTATAAGAAAATTTACCTATTGTTTAGGTACATATGTATTTATGTATACATTTATGTATCATTTATTAGATTTTAATTTTTCAAATTGGTCTTCCCCAGAATTTTTGGACTCTAGTTTTGCATGACCCAGCAATAGTAATTAAGCCATTTTCTTATTGTATATATTGACCTTTTTCTTTAAATATTACTAATTAGTATTTTATTTAAATTAGCAGTTTTTAAAAATATATACTTAGAGGTGCCTGGGTGGCTCAGTTGGTTAAGCATCTGCCTTCGGCTCGGGTCATGATCTCAGGGTCCTGGGATCAAGCGCCACATCGGGCTCCCTGCTCAGCAGGGAGTCTGCTTCTCCCTCTCTCCGGTGTTTTTTCTTTTTTTTAAGATTTTATTTATTTATTTGAGAGAGAGAGAATGAGAGAGCACATGAGAGGGGGGAGGGTCAGAGGGAGAAGCAGGCTCCCCGCCGAGCAGGGAGCCCGATGCGGGACTCGATCCCGGGACTCCAGGATCATGACCTGAGCCGAAGGCAGTCGCTCAACCAACTGAGCCACCCAGGCGCCCCGGTGTTTTTTCTCTTGCTCACTCACTCTCTCTGAAGTAAATAAAATCTTAAAAAAAAAATTTTATATATATATATTTTTTTTCCTTTCCTTTTTCTTTTTGCTGGCTTGAACAAATTAAAACAATGAGTTATCTAGACCTTACATATACACTTAAAAAGAATGACAGAAACAAAATAACCATGTATCTTGGCATTTACTTTTTGAAATGATTAATAAATAAAAATTTAATAAATACAAGATACCCTTATTATGCCTCCCTTATTTGTAATTACAACTATATTTTGGTCACATTACATCAACATTTTTCTTTGAACTATGTTAAGAACTCCTGAAATTTCACAGACCGCTGGTACAATAAACCATAATGTAATTATTGCTATTAACGTTTTTTTTTTTTTGCTACTTCTCTGGTGATCAGATTGTTAAAACTTCATTCCTTTCCATTTTCATTTGGTACTTTATCCTTTCCACATTTTCCCTAGTCTACATAGAAGTTTTTGGGTTTTTCCCCCTAAATACAAAAGAATGTGCCAGACCTATCCTATTTATTGCTGCAGTGAACCATGAAATTAGCTTCCAATAATGGAATCCTTTTTCAGTTTAGTGGTGAAGAATTCTAATTAATAAATATAAAAGGGATGAGGAAGATAGGGAAACACTGTAATAACAGTAATAATTATACACAAAATTCACTGATGGTTACTAAAATATGAAGGTGACAGTTTAAAGAGAAACAGGCCATTAGAATTATATCAAAGTATCTATCCCAAATATATAATTACAAGGAGAAAACATTCCATATACCACCTTTTTGAAATGATCACCAGTAATAAGACACTGGCATATATACTACCCAAAGTGAGGCACTAAGAAGGGCATACCACAGGAATAGTATTCTGACTTAAGAAAAAAGAAAGAAAAGCATAACCATAATGTAATCATGAGGAAACTGCCGACAAACTGAAAATGAAGAACTTTCTATATAATAACTTACTCCAGAAATCCATGACCTTTCAAGGTCATGAGTGGCAAGGGTAGAATGAAAAACTCCCAAAAGAGTAGAGGAGACTGAGGCCATTTGACAACTAAATACAATGCAGGAATTTGGATTTGATCTTCGGAACATTAGTGGAGACTTGGTGAAATCCAAATAAAGCTGGTACTTTAGGGGCGCCTGGGTGGCTCAATCAGTTAAGCGCCCAACTCTTGATTTCGGCTCAGGTCATGATCTCAGGGTCATGGGCTTGAGCCTCACATCTGGCAGCACAGAGCCTGCTTGTCCCTCTCCCTCTGTTCTTCCCCCCAACTATCTCTAAAATAAATAAAATCTTAAAAAAAAAAAAAGCCAGTACTTAATTGATAGTACTATGCCAATGTTAATGTCCTGGTTTTGATCACTGTACTATGATAATGTAATATGTTAATATTATGCAAACTAGGAGAAGAATGTATGGAAATTCTGTATTCTTACAATTTTTCTGTAAGTCTAGAACTTTAAAAAAAATATATTGTTTGCAGCCAGAATGGAAAATAGACTGGATTTACCTTCCTGCCTAAAGTAACAAAACACTATAGATAAAATACAAGCAGCAATTGTTTTGAGATATTGAACATAAGACAACAGAAACACCTAACCAAGTGTAAACAAATATGATATCCATATTTTTGACTCCACTTATTTCCTAGTAGGCATTTCCACATCTCAGCACAGGGAGGAGGAATACAGGGGGAGCATCGCGATGCAAAGATGGAGATGAGGGTCCAGGGAGGCAGAGAAAGCTAGGTGCAGGGCAGACTACTAGAGCAAGTCTTGATCAGTGCATGGAGGTAACTACCTGAATCCAGCAAAAGAATTGCTTAGAAAAAGCACAGGTAACCCTTGGGAGCTCACACAGCCAGAAATAGTTTGTCCCCATCATCCAGAGAGGTAAACTTCATAATAAACTGGTTAGATTACTTGAAAAGTTAGTGCCTCAGTAGAGAAGCAAGTTAGTACTAAAGGCTTTCTGGTCCCACCTAATAAAGTTTAAAGGAAATCTTAATAGGAAAAAACTGTTACCAGGTAACATAGATATATTCCAGAATAAGCTTGAGTTTATTTCTATAATTTTATTTTTTTAAAGATTTTATTTATTTGACAGAGACAGCGAGAGAGGAAACACAAGCAGGGGGAGTGGGAGAGGGAGAAGCAGGCTTCCCGCTGAGCAGGGAGCCCGATGTGGGGCTCGATCCCAGGACCCTGGGATCATGACCTGAGTCGAAGGCAGATGCTTAACGACTGAGCCACCCAGGCGCCCCTTGAGTATATTTCTAGAAATACAAAAATACCAAGCACATAGAAGGCAAATTTTATGATGTGTGGCTGGTAGGAAAAACACCAAAAACAGGAGTGTAAAAATGCAGGAATACATGAGTGTAACAAGAAAAATCTATAGGAACACACCCAGGAATGACAAAAATAGCTTTTATATTTGATTTGCTAGATTTCATATTTGGCAATAGATACTGGCATTACAACCATCTAAACTATTTTCTACATGCCCAACAAGGAAGAAGAGATTGATCATGATAAGATGTGGAAAATACTAAAAGACCTAAACAAAATTCTAGAGATTAAAAAATGTCTAAGATTGAAAAATACAGTCAATGAGATTAATAGAGTAGACACTATGAAAGAAAACATTAAGCTTGAGAACACAGCAACAAAAACTATAAGCTGAACCAGAAAATCAGACTAATAAAAGTAAATTAGGTAACAGAAAACTATGGGATAACTGCAATCAACCTAATTATTGTAATTGGGATCCCTGGAAGAGAGCAAAAAGAATGAGCCGGGACCAAAAAAAAAAAAAAAAGACATTTACAGAAATAAGTTTTCCAAATTTGGTGAAAACTGTAAACCCACATACCCAGGAAGTTCAACTCATCCAAGCAAATCACACCAAAGCAATCATAACCAAACTGATTAAAATCAGTAATAACAGAAGAATCTTAACAGCAGCAGAAAAACAAAAAATCCTACATGCAAAAGAGCAAAGATTAAAAAAATTGTTCTAGACATGATGGAGTAAACATATTTTGCCCTACTCCTCCCCACTTACTAGAAACTTAAGAAGAATCTGAAACTGAGACCTGGGGGCAAACTGATTATGGACTTTGGGACTTAAGGAACAACCCAGCGCAGTGGTGACTTCCTTGGATGAGAGTTGGGTTTTGTTTTTGTTTTGGCTTCAGGTCTGAGTACCAGAGAACCTTGCAAATTGGAAATGTCACCTGATGTAAACAATTACCCAAAACACACCACACACTAATAACAAGAAAACAAAAAACACCCATGATATGATCAGACAAAGGGCTGAAAAAGTTGTGGCCCTGCAGAACAAAAAGCCCTTTTGACAATGCCAACTCTATGTTACCTGAATGGTACAAAGAGAAATGCCTGTCTCCCACACCATTCTGCACAACAGCCAGCAAGCAGCACCACAACCTTGCCAGTAAGTATCTGCAGAGACTGCGTGTGTGCACAGCCCTATCATCCCAGCCCAGGAATAAGGCAATGTCCCTTCTCCCAAACACTGGGTACATTCAGCTGCTGTATGAGCAGAAACCTGACTGCCAATCCTGGCCCATTAATAATGTGGACCCTACAAAGATGTGAGTGGAACACTGCCATCATAGCCCAGAAATAAAACACACCTCATCTTCTCCTGGTGGACAGGTGCACTGGGAGGGTGTGAGTGTGATTAGGGCCTTGACTATCATTGTGACCTGGCGCTTACTAGCTGGTGTTCCACCCTGTACTAGCTGACAGGCATTTGAAGAGGCACTGTATAATCAGACACTGACTACTACTCTTAACAGCAGGAACAAAGGCCTTTTCCCCTTCCACCTAATGGGGGCCTCCACAAACTATGTATGTGAATAGAGCCATGACTAAATTCCAGCTCACTGAGTAACATTTACCCAGAAACCAGAATGTCATAACACCAAATTACCAGAGTACAGTCAAAACTTATTCATCCTAGCAAGAATGAGGCATATTCAACTTAAATGAGAAAAGACCATCAAAAAACCCTAATAAGATGTCAAAGATGTTGGAATTATCTTACAAGAATTTTAAAACTACTATCATAAAAATGCTTCAGTGACAAAGAATGCACCTTTAAAAACAGAGTTCCAAAATACATGAAATAACAACTGACAACAGTAATTAGAATATTCAAACCACTTTCAATAATGGCTAGAACAACTAGGAAGATGTTCAACAAAAAGTAGAAGGCATGAACAACACTATAAACCACCCAGATCAAAGACATCAATAAAAACGCTAACCAATAATAGCAAAATACACATTCTTCTCAAGTACACAAAACATTCTCCAGAATAGAACACATCTTAGAACACGTCTTAGGCCATGTCTCAATAAATTGACAAATTAAAATCGTACAAAGTATATTTTGATAATGAATTAGAAGTCAATAACAAAAATGTGAAAAGAATTACAAATCACAACTATGTGGAACTTATACAACTCACTTTTTAAAAAGATTTATTTATTTTAGACACAGCACTGGGGGAGGGGCAGAGAAAGAGGGAGAGCAAGAATCCCAAGCAAATTCCCCACTGAATGCAGAGCCAGAGCGGGGCTTGACCCCACAACCCTGAGATCATTACCTGGGCCAAAACCAAGAGTCAGATGTTTAACTGAGCCACCCTGGTGCCCCTACAACTCACTCTTAAGTAACTAAAATGTCACAGAAAAAATCATGAGGAAAATTAGAATACTTTCAGATGAATGAAAGTGAACCGAAGAGATGCATATAAAGCATTACATAAAGGTATATTTATAGTTGTAAATACCAATATTTTTAAAAGATCTCAAAGGAAGAACCTAACTTAGCACATTAAGAAACTAGGGAGAAAAACCTGAAACAAAAGGAATTAAAGAAATAAAGAATAGGTGAAAAACAAATGAGAGAACAAAAAAAAATAGAGAACATACATAAAATCAAAATTTGTTTCTTTAAAAGATCAACAAAATTAGAAATGTTTCTCTAAAATGACCATGGAAATAAAAAAGGAAAAGGTTCAGGGTGCCTGTGTGGCTTAGTCGGTTAAGCGTCTGCCTTCGGCTCAGGTCATGATCCCACGGTCCTGGGATCGAGCCCCGCATCAGGCTCCCTGCTCTGTGGGAAGCCTGCTTCTCCCTCTCCCTCTGCCTGCTGCTCCCCCTGCTTGTGCGCTCACTCTGTCAAATAAATAAATAAATAAAATCTTAAAAAAAAAATTTAAAAAAAAGGAAAAAGTTCAGATTACAAAAATCCATCATGAAAAAGTACCTGACTACTGACATCATAGAAATTAGAAGTATTATAAGGAAATGCTATGAACAACTGTATGAAAGCAAATTAGATAACTTAGATTAAACAAAATCCTGAAAGGTCAAAATTAGCAAAATACACACAAAAAGAAAGATAATCTATGCACATACCTGTTAAAGAAACTGAATCCCTAATAACCTTCTAAAACAGAAAGCATCAGGCACAGATGGTTTCACTTGGTGAATTCTACCAAACATTTAAATAGGAAATGATACTAATTCTCTACAGTATCTTTCAGAAAATAGGGTAAAAGGAAAGTGTTCCTAACTCATTTTATGAGGCCAGCAATACCTTACTACCAAAATCACATACATTATAAGAAAGGAAATTACATAGTAGTATCTCTCAGAACATAAAAGCAAACATCCTCAACAAACATAATATCAAATATAACAATGTATAAAAGAATCATACAACACAATCGAGATTTATCCTATGCATGCAAAGCTATCTCAACATTGCAAAGTAATGTAATCCATTACACATCAACAGGCTAAAGAAGAAAAATCATATTATCATGTCAATAGATGCAGAAAAAGCATTTTTTTAAAAAGAGTAATACCCATTTATGATTAAAAATCTCACGGCAAATTAAGAATAGAAGGGAACTTATTCAACTTGATAAGAACATCTACCAAAACCCATCACCACTATTTTCAATATTGTGCTGGAAGTCCTAGCTAATGGAGCAAGTCAAGAAAAATAACTAAAAGGTACACAGATTAAAAAGGAAGAAATAAAACCATCTTTGTTTGCAGATGACATGGTTGACTATGCAAAACTCCAAAAGAATCAACAACAAAGAACTCCTGGAACTAATGTGAGCATAGCCAAGCTTGCAAGCTACAAAGTTAACATAAAAATGTCAAGTTCTTTCCTACATACCAGCAATGAACAATATAAAATTAAAATTAAAAATGCATAAACATTTAGCACATTAAAAAGTACTAAGGAATAAGTCTAAAAAAATGTATAACAGAACTAAAAAAACTGATGAAAGAAATCAAAGAACTAAATAAATGGAGAAATATTCCAAATTCATAGACAGGAACACTCAGTATTGTTAGGATGACAGTTATTCCAACCTTGAGCTACAGAATCATTACTATATCAATCAAAATCTCAGCATGTTATTTTGTAGATGTTGACGGATTCTGAAGTTCATATGGAAAGGCAAATGACCCAAAATAAATCCACACAACACTGAAGATAAAGAAGTTGGAGCACTTAACACTCTCTGACTTCAAGATTTACTACAAGGATACAGTAATCAAGACTCTGTGTACTGTCAAAAGAATAGACAGATCAATGAAACAGAATAAAATGCTCAGAAATAGATCCACACAAATACAGCCAACTGATCTTTTACAAAAGAACAAATACAATTCAGTGAAGAAAGGTGTCATTCAACAAATGCAGGTGGAACAACTGGATATCCACATTAAGAAAATGAATCTAGGGACAGGCTTTAAACTTTTTTAAAAAATTCAAAATTCGGGGCGCCTGGGTGGCTCAGATGGTTAAGCGTCTGCCTTCGGCTCAGGTCATGATCTCAGGGTCCTGGGATCAAGTCCCGCATCGGGCTCCCTGCTCCTTGGGAGCCTGCTTCTCCCTCTGCCTCTCTCTCTGTCTCTCATGAATAAATAAATAAAATCTTTAAAAAAAAAATTCAAAATTCATCACAAACCTAAATGTACAATGCAAAACTAAAAGACTTCTAGAAGATAAAACAGAAGAAAATCTAGGTAACTTCGGGCTTGGGAATGATATCTTAAGAAACCAAAAGCATGATCCATGAAAAATAAAACCTGTTAAGTCAGATGTCATTAAAAACACTCTTAAGAGAATAAAAAGCCTAGCCACAGACTAGGAGAAAATTATTTGGAAAACACATACATGATAAATGACTTGAATCTAAAATATACAAAGAACTCTTAAAACCTAACAGTAGAAAGCAAACAATCCAGTTAAAAAACAGAAAAGATTTGAACAGACACCTCACAGAAGATATACAGATAGCAAATAAGCTTATGCAAAGATGCTTAACATCCTATAGCAATTAGGAAATTGCATATTAAAATAATGAGATACCACTATACACCTATCTGAATGGCTAAAATCCAAAATGCTGACAAAGATGTCTAGAAACAAGAACACTTATTCATTGCTGGTAGGAACAGAAAATGGATCAACCACCTTGGAAGATAATTTGACAGTTTTTTATAGAGTTAAACTTACTCTTACCATATGAACTAGCAATCTTTCTCCTAGATATTTACCCAAACAAGTAGAAAACTTATGTCCACAAGACTCCACACTTGGATGTTCATAGCATATTCTTAATTTTCTCAAACTGTAAACAACCAAGAGGTCCTTAAAAGGTTTTTAAGAGGTGAAAACAAACTGCTATACATCTATACAGTGGATTATTTACAGTGATCTTTAAAAAATTAAGCTACTAAGCCACAAAAACATGGAGGAAACTTAAATGCATATTGTGTAGTGAATGAAATAAATACCTTTTTACTTTCTGTATTTCTGATTTTTTCATACCCGTAGACTTCCTTACTCTGGAGAGTGTGTGTCTCCGTGGCTACCTGTGTCTCCTAGGGTAGCTAATTCCTTACAGATAGTAAAAATTTACCTGGGAGTATGCCCTTCACATGCAAACTAACCAACCAGAGCACAAACTTAAACTTTCTTTACTGGGCCACTATTCCGTTGCCCTAATCACCCCAGAGCCATATACTAGCAACTAGGGACAGCATTTTGTCACAAAGCCTTCTGAAATTGTTCAAACTAATCAATCCTAAGCCTGCTTACCCTATCCCACCCATTCCTTTCTGCAGAAATCACAGTAAAGTCTCTTGCCCATGTTTTTTCCTTGTTCTTTCTACCTCAAAACAGACGCTGGTGCTTCCCCATGTAAGCCTATGTTGCATGCTGTACCTCCAGTAAGTATAAAAATGTCTCCCTTCCTGACAGTCATCTCTGTGTCTGTCTTACCATACCTGATTAAAACAAATCCTGGGTCAATTTTTTAAAAAGCTACTCTGAAGAGGCTACATACTGTATGATTCCAACTATATGACATTTTGTAAAAACAAAACTATAAAGACAACGAAATTATCAATGGATGCCATGGAATAGGAGGGAGAGATGAATAGTTGGAGCACAGGGGATCTTTAGGGCAGTAAAATTACTGTGTGATGTTGTAATGGTGTAACATGATGCTATATGACACATGACATTATGCATTTTATAAACTCATACAACTATACAACACAAAGAGTGATTCCAAATGTAAATTATGAGCCTCAATTAATATCAATGTTGATTAATAAATTATAAGGGGGTCCACTTCATCTAAAGGATAGTTCAAGTTCAGTGTTTCCTTGATGATTTTCTATCTGGATGATCTATCCAATGTTGAAAGAGAGGTAATGAAGTCCATTACTATTGTTGTATTTCCATCTATTTCTCCCTTCATATCTGCTATTCTTTTAATATACTGAGATGCTCCAATGTTGAACACATATATATTTACAATTGTTATGCCTCTTGATGAACTGACCTTCTTCTCGTTAAAGCTTTTTACTTAAAGTATATTTTGTCTGATAGAAGTACAGTCGCCTTATATTTTGGTTTTCATTTGTATGGAACATCTTTTTCCATTCCTTCACTTTTATCCTATGTATGTCCTTAATACTGAAGTGAGTCTCCTATAAGCAGCACATAATTAGGTCTTATTCTTACAATCTTTCAGCAACGTTATGCCTTCAATTTGAGAATTTAATCCACTTACATTTAAATAATTATTGATAGTTAAGGTCTTATTATTGCCAATTTATTGATAGTTAAGGTCTTATTATTGCCATGTTTTCTGGCTGTTTTGTAGTGCACTTGTTCCTTTCTTCCTCTTTGGCTATCTTCCTTGTGAATTGATGATTATCTGTAGTACCATGCTTTGACTCCCTTCTCTTTATCTTTTCTGTATCTACTATTGATTTTGCTGTTTGGTTACCACAAGATTTATATAAACCATCTTACAGATACAATAGTCTATTTTACACTGATAAATCAATTTAGAATGCATACAAACTCTACTCTTTTATCCCCATGCATACATTTCATTTTTCATGTCATCCTTTGCACAGGGCCATGCTAATCTTCTCTGTATCATGCCAATTTTTAAGTATATGTGCTGCCGAAGTGAGCACACACATTTCATTTTTCATGTCACCATTTGCCATTTTTTAATGTGTATACAATAACAAATGATTGTAGCTAGGCTTATTTTTAATACTCTTGTCCTTTAACTGTTATACTAAAAACAAATGGTTACATATTACAGTATTCAAGTAACAGAATTTGAGTATATAAGTACCTTTACTAATGTGTTTTATATTTTCATATTTTTTCATGTTATTAATTAGTGTCATTTTATTTAAGCTTAAGTAACTCCTTCTAGCATTTCTTGTAAAGCAGGTGAAGTGGTAGCTTTTTGTTCATCGGGGAAAGTCTCTCTCTTCCATTTCTGAAGCAAAGCTTGGCTGGATAACATATTTTTAGTTGGCAGCTTATTTCTTTCAGCATTAGAATATATACACCCACTCTTTCCTGGCCTGCAAGGTTAAATCCATTGATAGCATCATGTGTGTTTCCTTGTAGATGAGGACTTTTTGTCTTCCTGCTTTAAAATTTTGCCTTTATTAGATAGTTTTATTATAATGCATCTTGGAGAAGCTCTCTTTGGGTTACATCTAGGGACCTATGAACTTCCTAAACTTGATTGTCCAAATTGTTCCTCAGATTTGGGAAGTTCTCAGTCATTATTTCTCTAAATAAGCTTTCTGTCCCTTTCTCCATCTCTTCTCCTTCCAGGACTCCACAATGTATAAATTGCTTTTCTTCATGGTCTCCCTTAATTCATATAGGCTTTCTTAACCATTTTAATTTTTTTCTTTGTTCTTCTCTAACTAAATAGTGAAATGGCCTGTCTTCAAGTTCACAGTTTCTCTCTTTTGGTTGATCAAGTCTACTGCTGATGCTCTGTATTTCACTTTTCATTACTTAATTGTCTTCTTAGGTTCCAGTATTTCTGTTTCGTTTTTTATTCTGACTCACTGAAGTGTCATTTTGTCTGCATATCATTTTATTAATTTCATTGCATTCTCTATCTGTATTTTCTTGCAGCTTACTCAACCTCCTTGCCAGTATTTTGAATTCTGTATCAGGGAAAACATAGATCTCCATTTCTTTAGAGTCAGATACTGGAAAATTGTATTCCCTGGAGGGAGGGGTCATGTTTCCTTAATTTTTTAGAAGATGTATTCAGAACACTTACATTGCTTGGAGGGGGAGACAAAAGAGTCACTAGAGGGACGCCTGGGTGGCTCAGTTGGTTAAGCGTCTGCCTTCGGCTCAGGTCATGATCTCAGGGTCCTGGGATCGAGTCCCGCATTGGGCTCCCCGCAGAGCGGGGAGCCTGCTTCTCCCTCTGCCTCTGTCTCTGTCTCTGTCTCTGTCTCTCATGAATAAATAAATAAAATCTTTAAAAAAAAAAAAGTCATTAGAGAGAGTAGTGAGTGGATGGAGGGGGAGCAATGGAAATGTTTGAGAACTGACTGGTATGCTGAGTAAAAAGAAATTGTTCTAAATGTTACTCAAAATCCAGATGCATAAAAGAAATTGTTCTAAATGTTATTCAAAATCCAGATGCATAAAAGAAAATACTGAAGCCACGATGAAAATGGGCAGTCTTAGAAATAGAGTTAAAAAAAAAAAAATTCCCTAAAAGAAAAGCCTAGGCCTACATGGCTTCTTTGGTGAGATGTTTTTTGTTTGTTTGTTTTAATAATACCAATCCTTCAGAAACTCCTTCAGAAAATAAAGGAGGGAGGGCGCCTGGGTGGCTCAGTTGGTTAAGCGACTGCCTTCGGCTCAGGTCGTGATCCCAGGGTCCTGGGATCGAGCCCCGCATCGGGCTCCCTGCTCTGCGGGGAGCCTGCTTCTCCCTCTCCCCCTCCCCCTGCTTGTGTTCCCTCTCTCGCTGTGTCTCTCTCTGTCAAATAAATAAATAAAATCTTTAAAAAAAAAAAAAGAAAAAAAGAAAGGGGGGAATACTTCTCAATTCATTCAATGAAGCCAATATTGCCCCAATATTAAAACTAGAAAAAGACATCATAAAAGTTACAGACCAAAATACCCATGAACATAGAGGTACGAATCTTTAAAAAAAAAAAAAAAAAAAGCAAACCAGGAGAGCCTGGCTGGCTTAGTCAGTAGAGTGTGCAACCCTTGATCTCAGGGTCATGAGTGAATTCCAGCTCCATGTTGGACACAGAGGTCACTAAAAAAAAAAGCAAACCAGGGGCACCTGGCTGGCTCAGTCAGTGAAGCATGTGACTCTTGACCTTGGTGTCATGAGTGCAAGCCCCAGGTCAGGATAGAGTTTACTTTAAAAAATTTCCAAACCAAATTCAGCAACTAATAAAAAAGATTATAAAACATGACCAAAGGTATTTATCCCAAGAATGTAAGATTGGTTTACAGCTAAAAGCCAATTAATACAATATACCTTATTAAAAGAATAAAGGACAAAAATCTCATGATGATGTTTTATCATGAATGATAAAAAAGCACTTGACAAACATTAAAGATTTTTAAAAAATGCTCAACAATGGAAGATTAGAACTTCCTTATCATGATAAAGAGCATTTACAAAAGATTCTACAGTTAACATTATTCTTAACAGTGAAATATTGAATTCTTTATCCCTAAGATAAGGAATAAGACAAAGATTTTTGATGCTACAATATTCATTTATCTTTTACAGTATTTTCGATCTGATGTTAAAAGACAACAAGATACGAAAGGATTATAAACTGAAACACACATACACAAATGGTGTTTATTTGCAAATGACATAACTATGTATATAAAACAGGGATTAGAGAACTACAGCCTGCAGTTTGCCTATAAAATACAAAGAGCACGTAAATTTGTAAATAGAGTACTACTGATTCACACCCCTGCCCATTCATTTATGTAATATTGCCAATAAATGCTTTCATGTCAGAGTTGAACAACAGGGGGGTAGTGGTGCTGACTCCTGCAGTCGAAAAGCTGTGTGTAACTACTGACTCCCCCCAAACTAAACTACTAATCACCTACTGTTGACTGGAAGACATACTGATAACAAACAGTTGATTAACACGTTTGGTATGTTATATGTATTATATACTGTATTCTTACAATAAAGTAAGCTAGACAAAAGAAAATATTAAGAAAATCATAAGAGAAAATAAATTTACAGTACTGTACTGTATTTATTGGGGGTAAAAAAGGAATATAAGGGTACCCATGCAGGTTAAAACATTTTGTTCAAGGTTCAACTGTACTTGCAAAAGATAGCACATGGCCACAGTCCTGAGATCGTTCATTTGATCTTTGAAGAAAAAATCTGACAACTGGATGCAGAAAACACAAAGTGACTTACAAAATATTATAAGACTATATATTATAAAACTAATAAGCAGGTTTGGGAAGGTCACTGATACAGCTAATACACAAAAGTCAATTATATTTCTATACACTATATGCAGAATGAAAATGAAAACACTAATAAAACACTTTGATTTACAACAGAATGAAAAACAATACACCTAGAAATAAATTTAACAACACAGTATAAGGCACCTGGGTGGTTCAGTCGGTTAGGCGTCTGCCTTCGGCTCAGGTCATGATCTCAGGGTCCTGGGATAGAGCCCCACATGAGGTTCCCTGCTCAGTGGGGAGTCTGCTTCTCCTTCTGCCCCTTCATCCCACTATTGTACTCTTTCTCTCTCTCTCAAATAAAATCTTCAAAAAATAGTATAAAACCTGTACAATAAAAACTAAAAAAGGACCGTGAGAGAAAATAAAGATGTAAATAAATGGAGAGATAGTAGACTCAATATTGTTAAGAAGGCATTTCTCCCCCAAATTGGTCTACATATTCAACAAAAATTCCTAGTAAAATCCCAGCAGGCTTTCTTGTAGAAAATGACAAAACAATCCTAAATTTTATGGGGAAATATAAAGAACCTCTAATAGCCAAGCACCTTTGAAAGATAATAGAGAACCTACACTACAAGATTTCAAAATTTATAAACTATGGTAATCCAGACAGTCTGGTATTGGCATAAGGATAGCCATACATATCTCAATGAAATAGAAAGTTCAAAAAGAAACCCTTATATTTATGGTAAACTAATTCTTTTTTTTTAAAGATTTTATGTATTTGACAAGAGAGAGATACAGCAAAAGAGGGAACACAAGCAGGGGGAGTGGGAGAGAGAGAAGCAGGCTTCCTGTGGAGCAGGGAGCCCGATGCAGGACTCCATCCCAGGATCCTGGGATCATGACCTGAGCCGAAGGCAGGTGCTTAACGACTGAGCCACCCAGGTGCCCCTATGGTAAACTAATTCTTGACAAAGGTGCCAATAACTCAATGAGAAAAGTCTAGTCTTTTCAAGAAATTGTACTGATACATTTAGACAACCACATGCAAAAAGAAAAAGAACTAAGATCCATGCCTCACACCATATGTAAAAGTTAATTAAAATGGATCATATACAAAAGTATACAGGCTAAAACAATAGAAATCCTCTAAGGAAACACAGGACAAAATATTTGTGACTTGGGGTTGAGTAAAAATTTCTTAGTTTGACATCAGAAACAAACACTAAATTAAAAAAATTCACAAATTGTATTTCATTATAATTTAAAAACCTTGCTACGCAAAAGACATTTTTAAGAAAAAGAAAAGACATTCCAAATACACTCCAAAATAACTACACTGGGAGAAAATATTTACAAATTATATATCTGATAAAGGACTTCTATCAAACATATAAAAAACTCTCACAATTTAGTACTCAATACTAGGAAGACAAACAACCAGTTATAAAAATTTGCAAAAGTTGAATATTTTAACAAAGAAAATATGTTAACAACTGGTAAGCACATGAAAATATGCTGTAACATCTTTAGTCAAGGACAAACTAAAACCACAGTAAAACAACACTATACACCCCCAATAATGGGTATAATGAAAGCAACTGACAATACCAAGTTTTGATAAGGATGTACAGAAAATGCAACAGTCCTACATTGTTGGTGAAAATGTAAAATGTTATAATTACTTTGGAAAACAGTTTGGCAGTTTCTTGAACTATTAAATATAAACCTAGCACACAAACCATCAGTTCCACTATGTATTTCTCCAGTTGAAATGAAAATATCCACAGAAGGATTTGCATGTGAATCATCATAGTTGCATTAATCGTAACAGCCCCAACAATGAAAACTGTCCAAATATTTATTAACTGGGGAATGGATAAACAACATGGGGCAGAACTATATAATGGAATATAATTTAGGAATAAAAAGGAACTACTGATCAGTAATACAACAAAGATTTACCTCAAAAACATTATGCTAAGGAAAAGAAACCAAACAAAAGACTATACATTACATTATTTCATATCTATCACATTTCTAGAAAAGGGAAATCTACACATATACAATGCACTTCACGTACTGCCTGAGTGAGAGTGTGAGCAAGGACTGACTGCAAACAGCACACAGATCTTTTTGGGATGATAAAAACATTTTACAATCCAATTATGGTAATGGTTACACAACTCTTATAAATTTACTAAAAATGATTGAATTGGGGATGCCTGGGTGGCTCAGTCAGTTAAGCATCTGCCTTTGGCTCAGGTCATGATCCTGGAGTCCCAGGATCAAGCCCTGCTCAGGGTCCCTGATCAGTTGGGGGAGTCTGTTTCTCCCTCTGACCCTCCTTTCCCACCTTGTGTTCTGTCTCTCTCTCCTGCTCTCTCAAATAAATAAATAAGATCTTTAAAATAAAATAAAATAAGGGGGGAGGAGCAAGATGGCGAAGGAGTAGGAGACCTAAATTTCATCTGGTCCCAGGAACTCAGCTAGATAGGGATCAAACCATTCTGAACACCTACGAACTCAACAGGAGATCAAAGAAAAGAATAGCAGCGACTCTCTGAACAGAAAAGCGACCACTTTCTGGAAGGTAGGACGTTTGGAGAAGTGAATCCAAGGCGATATTCAGGAAGATAGATGGCAGGGGAGGGGGCCTCCATCAGCCGGCTACCAGCAAGTGACAGAGATGCAGAGCACAAAATTGGAACTTTTAGAAGTCGGCTCCGCTGAGGGATGTCGCTCTAGTGGCTAACCGGGGCGGGGGCGGGGGGAACCCTCACTGGGACAGTGTGGTCTCAGGACCCTCGGGGTCACAGAAAGACCAGGGGTGCCTGAGTGAGGCAGAGCTCCCAGGTATCGGAGCGGGGAAGCCGGCTGCAGAGATGGAGCCGAGGAGCAGGCTCTCAGCTCGGGGTTGCCATAAACTGTGATCCACGGCACTGTCGGGCCACTGCTCCTCCAGCAGGGACTCAACAAGTGGCAGATCTGGGGAGATTCCCCTTCCTCCCCTGGGGGGAGTGGCACGGGAGCACACCACAGGGATCTGCTGGGTTTGGAGACTCCAAATGGGGTCATGTGCCAGAGATAGAAACACTTGGTCACAGGCCGGGTGAGCACGGAGTGCTGCTGAAGACTGGGGAGACGGGAGTGATTGACTGCTTTTATCTGGGGGCGCACTGAGGAGCAGAGCCCCGAGTTCTCGGCTCCTCTGGGGTGGAGATTAGGAGGCCACCATTTTCACTCTCGGCCTCCAAAGCTGTACGGAAAGCTTGCAGGGAACAAAAGCTCCCGAGAGCAAACCCCACCAGATTACTTAGCCCAGACCGGCAAGGGCGGAGCAATTCCGCCTCCGGCAAAGACATTTGGGAACCACGGCAACAGGCACCTCCCCCAGAAGATCAGCAAGAACAGCCAGCCAAGACCAAGTTTACCGATCAATGAGAACAGCAGAATGCCAGCTCTAGGGGAATACAGCAGATAGAATTCATGGCTTTTTCCTCCCTGATTCTTTAGTCTTTCAAAATTAATTTTTTTAATTTCCTTTTTTCGTTTTCTTTTTTTTTTTTTGAATTTTTCTTTTTCCCCTTTTCAACCAACATCTTATCAATCCCTTTTTTAAAAATCTTTTTTATTTTTCATTTTTAGAGTCATATTCTATCCCTTTAGAGTAGTTAACCTTATTTTTGGTATATATATATAAGTTGTTCTCTCTTTAAAATTTTGGGATACAGTTTCTTCTAACAGACCAAAATATACCCTAAATCTCTGGTATATGGCTTTGTTCTAGTCTCCTGCCTGATCACATTCTCTCCCTTTTTTTTTTTTTTTAATTCCTCTTCTTTCTTTTTTCAACCAACTTCTTATCAATTCCTTTTATAAAATCTTTTATAATTTTCATCTTTATAGTCATATTCCAGTCCTTCATCATATTTAGCCTTATTTTTGTACATATATAAGCTTTTCTCTCTTTAAAATTTTGGGAGGCAGTTTCCTCTAACAGACCAAAATATGCCCAAAATCTAGTGTGTGGCACTGATCTATTCACCAGCCTGATCATATTTGATCATATTCTCTCTCTCTTTTTTTTTAATCTTTTTCTTTTCCTTTTTTTTTTTCTTTCTTTCTCTTTCTTTTCCCCTGGTTTCAGGTCTCTTCTGATTTGTTTAGCGTATATTTTTCTGGGGTCGCTGTTACCCTGTTACCATTTTCTTCTCTCATTCATCTATTCTGCTCTGGACAAAATGACAAGACAGAAAAAATCACCTCAAAAAAAAGAACAAGATACAGTACCAACTGCCAGGGACCTAATCAATACAGACATTAGTAAGATGTCGGAACTAGAGTTCAGAATGACGATTATAAAGGTACTAGTTGGGCTTAAAAAAGGCATGTAAGATAATAAAGAAACCCTTTCTGGAGAAAAAAAAAGAACTAAAATCTAACCAAGTGGAAATAAAAAAGGCTATTAATGAGGTGCAATCAAAAATGGAGGCTCTAACTGCTAGGATAAATGAGGCAGAAGAGAGTATTAGTGATATAGAAGACCAAATGATGGAAAATAAAGAAGCTGAGAAAAAGAGAGATAAACAACTACTGGATCATGAGGGCAGAATTCGAGAGTTAAGTGATACCATAAGACGAAACAATATTAGAATAATTGGGATCCCAGAAGAAGAAGAAAGAGAGAGAGGGGCAGAAGGTATATTGGAGCGAATTATAGCAGAAAACTCTCCTAAAATGGGGAAGGAAACAGGCATCAAAATCCAGGAGGCAAAGAGAACCCCCCTCAAAATCAATAAAAATAGGTCAACACCCTGACATCTAATAGTAAAATTTACGTGTCTCATAGACAAAGAGAAAATCCTGAAAGCAGCTCAGGACAAGAGATCTATAACCTACAATGGTAGAAACTTTAGATTGGCAACAGACCTATCCACAGAGACCTGGCAGGCCAGAAAGGACTGGCATGATATATTTAGAGCACTAAATGAGAAAAATATGCAGCCAAGAATACTATATCCAGCTAGTCTGTCATTGAAAATAGAAGGAGAGATAAAAACCTTCCAGGACAAACAAAAACTAAAGGAATCTACAAACACAAAACCAGCCCTACAAGAAATATTGAAAGGGGTCCTCTAAGCAAAGAGAGAGCCTAGAAGTAACACAAACCAGACAGGAACACAGACAATATACAGTAACAGTCACCTTACAGGCAATACAATGGCACTAAATTCCTATCTTTCAATAGTTACCCTGAATGTAAATGGGCTAAATGCCCCAATCAAAAGACACAGGCTATCAGATTGGATAAAAAAAACAAGACCCATCGATATGCTGTCTGCAAGAGACTCATTTTAGACCCAAAGACACCTCCAGATTGAAAGTGAGGGGGTGGAAAACCATTTGCCATGCTAATGGACACCAAAACAAAGCTGGGGTGGCAATCCTTATATCAGACAAATTAGATTTTAAAACAAAGACTATAATAAGAGATGAGGAAGGACACTATATCATACTTAAAGGGTCTATCCAACAAGAAGATCTAACAACTGTAAATATCTATGCCCCTAATATGGGAGCAGCCAATTATATAAGCTAATTAATAACAAAAGCAAAGAAACACATCAACAACAATACAATAATAGTAGGGGATTTTAACACCCCCCTCACTGAAATGGACAGATCATCTAAGCAACAGATCAACAAAGAAATAAAGAGTTTAAATGACACACTGGACCAAGTGGACTTCACAGACATATTCAGAACATTCCATCCCAAAGCAACGGAATACACATTCTTCTCTAGTGCCCATGGAACATTCTCCAGAATAGATCACATCTTAGGTCATAAATCAGGTCTCAATCGGTACCAAAAGATTGGGATCATTCCCTGCATATTTTCGGACCACAGTGCTTTTAAACTAGAACTCAATCACAAGAGGAAAGTAGGAAAGAACTCAAATACATGGAAGCTAAAGAGCATCCCACTAAAGAATGAATGGGTCAACCAGGAAATTAAAGGAAAATTTTAAAAATTCATGGAAACAAATGAAAATGAAAACACAACTGTTCAAAATCTTTGGGATGCAGCAAAGGCAGTCCTAAGAGGAAAGTATATAGCAATACAAACCTTTCTCAAGAAACAAGAAAGGTCTCAATACACAAGCTAACCCTACACCTAAAGGAGCTGGAGAAAGAACAGCAAATAAAGCCTAAACCCAGCAGGAGAAGAGCAGAAATCAATGAAATAGAAACCAAAAGAACAGTAGAACAGATCAACAAAACTAGGAGCTGGTTCTTTGAAAGAATTAACAAGATTGATAAACCCCTGGCCAGACTTACAAAAAGAAAAAACAACCCAAATAAATAAAATCCTGAATGAAAGAGGAGAGATCACACCTAACACCAAAGAAATACAAACAATTATAAGAACATATTATGAGCAACTATATGCCAGCAAATTAGATAATCTAGAAGAAATGGAAGCATTCCTAGAGATGTATCAACTACCAAAACTGAACCAGGAAGAAATAGAAAACCTGAACAGACCTATAACCACTAAGGAAATTGAAGCAGTCATCAAAAATCTCCCAACAAACAAAAGCCCAGGGCCAGATGGCTTCCCAGGGGAATTCTACCAAACATTTAAAGAAGAATTAATACCTATTCTCCTGAAACTGCTCCAAAAAATAGAAATGGAAGGAAAACTTCCTAACTCGTTTTATGAGGCCCCCACTACCTTGATCCCAAAACCAAACAAAGACCCCATCAAAAAGGAGAATTACAGACCAATATCCCTGATGAACATGGATGCAAAAATTCTCACCAAAATACTAGCCAATAGGATCCAACAGTACATTAAAAGGATTATTCACCAAGGCCAAGTGGGATTTATCCCTGGGCTGCAAGGTTGGTTCAACATCCATAAATCAATCAGTGTGATACAATACATTAATAAAAGAAAGAACAAGAACCATATAATCCTCTCAATAGATGCAGAAAAAGCATTTGACAAAGTACAGCATCCTTTCTTGATTAAAACTCTTCGCAGTGTAGGGATAGAGGGTACATACCTCAATATCATAAAAGCCATCTACAAAAAACACACAGCGAATATCATTCTCAGTGGGGAAAAACTGAGAGCTTTTCCCCTAAGGTCAGGAACATGGCAGGGATTTCCACTATCACCACTGCTATTCAACATAGTATTAGACGTCCTAGCCACAGCAATCAGACAATAAAAAGAAATAAAAGGCATCTGAATCAGGAAAGAAGTCAAACTCTCACTCTTTGCAGATGATATGATACTTTATGTGGAAAACCCAAAAGACTCCACCCCAAAACTGCTAGAACTCATACAGGAATTCAGTAAAGTGGCAGGATATAAAATCAATGCACAGAGGGGCGCCTGGGTGGCTCAGTCATTAAGCGTCTGCCTTTGGCTCACGTCATGGTCCAAGGGTCCTGGGATCAAGCCCCGCATCAGGCTTCTTGCTCAGTGGGAAGGCTGCTTCTCCCTCTCCCATTCCCCCTGCTTGTGTTCCTGCTCACTAGCTCTCTCTCTTTCAAATAAATAAATAAATAAATCTTTAAAATCAATGCACAGAAATCAGTGGCATTCCTATACACCAACAACAAGACAAAAGAAAGAGAAATTAAGGAGTCAATCCCATTTACAATTGCACCCAAAACCATAAGATACCTAGGAATAAATCTAACCAAAGAGGCAAAGAATCTGTACTCAGAAAACTATAGAATACTCATGAAAGAAATTGAGGAAGACACAAAGAAATGGAAAAACGTCCCATGTTCATGGATTGGAAGAACAAATACTGTGAAGATGTCAATGCTACCTAGAGCAATCTACACATTTAATGCAATCCCTATCATAATACCATCAAGTTTTTTCGAAGAAATGGAACAAATAATCCTAAAATTTGTATGGAACCAGAAAAGACCCCAAATAGCCAGAGGAATGTTGAAAAAGAAAAGCAAAGCTGGCGGCATCACAATTCCGGACTTCAAGCTCTATTACAAGGCTGTCACCATCAAGACAGTATGGTACTGGCACAAAAACAGACACATAGATCAATGGAACAGAATAGAGAGCCCAGAAATGGACCCTCAACTCTATGGTCAACTAATCTTCGACAAAGCAGGAAAGAATGTCCAATAGAAAAAAGATAGTCTCTTCAACAAATGGTGTTGGGAAAACTGGACAGCCACATGCAAAAGAATGAAACTGGACCATTTCCTTACACCACACACAAAAATAGACTCAAAATGGATGAAAGACCTAAATGTGAGACAGGAGTCCATCAAATTCCTTGAGAAGAACATCAAAATCCTGAGGTCGAAGAGGAGCAACCTCTTCGACCTCAGCCTCAGCAACTTCTTCCTAGACACATCGTCAAAGGCAAGGGAAGCAAGGGCAAAAATGAACTATTGGGACTTCATCAAGATAAAAAGCTTTTGCACAGCAAAGGAAACAGTCAACAAAACCAAAAGACAACCGACAGAATGGGAGAAGATATTTGCAAATGACATATCAGATAAAGGGCTAGCATCCATAATCTATAAAGAACTTATCAAACTCAACACCCAAAGAACAAATAATCCAATCAAGAAATAGGCAGAAGACATGAACAGACATTTCTGCAAAGAAGACATCTAAATGGCCAACAGACACATGAAAAAGTTTTCAACATCACTGGGCATCAGGGAAATACAAATCAAAACCTCAGTGAGATACCACCTCACACCAGTCAGAATGGCTAAAATTAACAAGTCAGGAAACGACAGATGTTGGCGAGGATGCGGAAAAAGGGGAACCCTCCTACACTGTTGGTGGGAATGCAAGCTGGTGCAGCCACTCTGAAAAAAAGTATGGAGGTTCCTCAAAACGTTGAGAATAGAGCTACCCTACGACCCATCAATTGCACTACTGGGTATTTACCCCCAAAATACAAATGTAGTGACCCGAAGTGGTATGTGCACCCCAATGTTTATAGCAGCAATGTCCACAATAGCCAAACTATGGAAAGAGCCAAGATGTTCATCAACAGATGAATGGATAAAGAAGATGTGGTATATATATACAATGGAATATTATGCAGCCATAAAAAAAAAACCCACCCCAAATCTTGCCATTTGCAACAACATGGATGGAACTAGAGGGTATTATGCTAAGTGAAATAAGTCAATCAGAGAAAGACAAGTATCATATTATCTCACTGATATGAGGACTTTGAGAAACAAGACAGAGGATCATAGGGGAAGGGAGGAAAAAATGAAACAAGATGAAACGAGAGAGGGAGACAAAACATAAGAGACTCTTATCTCAGGAAACAACCTGAGGGTTGCTGGAGTGGTGGGGGGTGGGAGGGATGCAGGGGCTGGGTGATGGACATTGGGGAGGGTATGTGCTATGGTGAGGGCTGTGAATTGTGTAAGACTGATGAATCACAGACCTATACCTCTGAAACAAATAATATACTATATGTTAAAAAAAAAAAAAAGATAGTAGGAAGGGAAAAATGAAGGGGGGGAAATCGGAGGGGGAGACGAACCATGAGAGACTATGGACTCTGAGAAACAAACTGAGGGTTTTAGAGGGGAGGGGGTGGGGGAATGGGTTAGCCCGGTGATGGGTATTAAGGAGGGCATGTATTGCATGGAGCACTGGGTGTTATACTCAAACAATGAATCATGGAACACTACATCAAAAACTAATGATGTAATGTATGGTGTCTAACATAACATAATAAAATAAAAAATACTAAAGTTAAAAATAAAACCTACCCAGATAAAGTGAAAAAAAAACAAAAAAACCTTCTTTCATAAACCTCATACTTACAATGGAGAGAAATGCTACTCACATTTCATACACCTAAGGGAAATACATTTTTACCAAATAACTTTCCTATATGTACAACTTAAAATTCTCTATTATCATTTAATATTGTATAATCATACAAGATTTTTGGACATGAGAGGCTCCATTTTTAAGAAAAGCTTTCTTTCTTTCTTTCTTTCTTTCTTTTCTTTCTTTCATTATTTGAGAGAAAGCAGGGGCAGGGGGAGAGGGAGAAGCAGGGAGCCTGGATGTGAGGCTCAATCCCAGGACTCTGAGATCATTACCTGAGCTGAAGCAGATGCTTAACCAACTGAGCCACCCAGGCACCCCATGAAAAGCTCCATTTTCAGGGAGCCTGGGTGGCTCAGTCGGTTAAGTGGTTGTCTTTGGCTCAGGTCATGATCCCAGGGTCCTGGGATCGAGCCCTGCATCAGGCTCCCTGCTCGAGGACAGCCTGCTTCTCCGTCTCCACCGTTGGTGCTCTCATGTCCACTCTCTCTCAAATAAATATAAAATACTAAAAAAAAAAAAAAGAAAGAAAGAAAAGCTCCATTTTCCTTTCTAAAACAAATGGCTAATGATCTAATAATCTTGAACTGGGCAAAAAGACCCTTGGTCTGACCCAGAAGCGGCAACTGTTTTACAAGCAATTATCTGTAAAATCAAGAGGGCCATGAACATCTTGATCAATAAAATTGCTAGCTATGGACTTTCTGAAGACCGAATAATTAACTAATGCATAGGAGAAACAATTTCATTTATCAACATCAAGAGAACAGTCATTGTGTAACCACATTGGTTCTGCCTGTGAATAACAATTAACTTTTTCTTTTAACCAAATCGTGTAATTGCCCCCCACATCCTTTCTCATAAAAACCCCTTCCTTTCACCTTGCATGTGGGATACTTTTCTGGATACTGCCAGAATCTGTGCTCCATAAACTGATTCTTCAATTCCAAATAACCAGCAGGGCTTTTAAAGGTCATTGTACTTGGCTCTGGGAGAGCTTGGAGGACACTGGATCTGAAGGGCACCTGGGGCACATAGGGGGAAGGTTGATTACTCATCTCAAAGTATGTCACAGAGAGGTAGCCTTTGCATTCACAGAGAGACCCCTCTGGGAACAAAGAAACTGGCAGAAGCCATTTCCCTCCCTCACCCTCAGCATAAGCAGAGGGTCACCTGTGGGAACTAGTGTGGCGCCCACATTTCTTACCTAAATTGCTCACACCAAAACCCTCCACCCAGCCCCAGAACTCCAGAAGACTGGTCCTTCCCATTCAGCTTGCCTCTGTTCCAGCACAGCGAGCCCCCTCCTCGAGAAGAGGAGCTCTAGTCCCTGCCAACACCACGTCTCCTGACCTGGGACTTTTGTGAGGCCTCGGTTCCAGTGGCAGCAGTGACAGGTCTGATTTCACAAGCAGACCAGAGCATACCTAGTAAAAACGCACCACATTCAGGCCAGGAACCAAACATTGCCCATAACAGGCAAAGAGAGAGCCTCTGCAGACAACTGGCCTGAAGGATATAGCAGCCAGCACACAAGAGCAGAGCATATGCAGCACACACTGGAGACACTCCCAGAAGCAACAGGCCCTGGGGAACATGGGACACTATACTGCAGAGCACCACAGGACCTCTTCTTCATAAAGCCATTGCAGCCAAGAACAGAAGACATAGCTGACCTTGTTAACACATAGAAACAGGTACAGAGACAGACAAAATGAGAAGACAGAGGAATTTGTCCCAAATGAAAGAACAGGACAAGGCCACAGAACAGGACAAGGCCACAGCTGGAGATCTAAGCAAAACAGAAGTAACATGCCTGATAGAGAATTTTTTTTTTTTTAAGATTTTATTTATTTATTTGTCAGAGAGAGAGAGAGCACACAAGCAGAAGGAGCAGCAGGTAGAGGGAGAAGCAGACTCCCCGCTGAGCAAGCAAGTCCCCCAATGCGGGACTCGATTCCAGGACCCTGGGATCTGAGCCACCCAGGCCTCCCCCGATAGAGAATTTAAAGCAATAATTATGAGGATACTCACTGGTCTTGACTAAAGACTGGAAGACATCAGTGAAACAATTAACCCAGGGATAAGAAACAACCTAGTATAGATAAAGGGCTCCATAAACAAAATGAGACACACATTTGATGGAATGAACAACAGATTATAAGAAGGAGAGGAACAAATGAATGACTTAGAGGACAGTAATGAAAAGTAATCAAGGGGCGCCTGGGTGGCTCAGTCGTTAAGCGTCTGCCTTCGGCTCAGGTCATGATCCCAGGGTCCTGGGTTCAAGCCCCACAACAGGCTCCCTGCTCAGCAGGAAGCCTGCTTCTCCCTCTCCCACTCCCCCTGCTTGTGTTCCCTCTCTCGCTGTATCTCTCTCTGTCAAATAAATAAATAAAATCTTAAAAAAAAAAAAAAGAAAAGAAATAAAAGGCATCCAAATCAGTAAGGAAGAAGTACAACTTTCAGTATTTGCAGATGACAGGATACGATACGTAGAAAACCCAACATACGCCATCAAAAAACTGCTAGAACTGGTAAATGAATTCAGTAAAGTGTCAGGATACAAAATATACCTACAAAAATATGTTGCATTTCTACCCACCAATAATAAAGCAGCAAAAAGAGAAAATAAGAAAACAATCTCGTTTACAATTGCACCAAAATTAATAAGATTCCTAGGAATAAACCTAACCAAAGAGGTGAAAGACCTAAACTCTGAAAACTACAAAACACTGGTGAAAGAAATTGAAAACAAGAAAAGAAATGGAAAGAAATTCCATGCTCATGGATTGGAAGAACAAATATTGTTAAAATGTCTATTCTACCCAAAGTATGCAATCCCTATCAAAATACCAACAGCATTTTTCACAGAAGTAGAACAAACAATCCTAAAATTTGTAAGGAACCACAAAGAACCCTGAATAGCCAAAGCAATCTTGATAAAGAAAAGCAAAGCTAGAGGCATTACAATTCCTGACTTCACATTACAAAGCTGTAGTAATCAAAATAGTATGGTACTGGCACAAAAACAGACATACAGATCAATGGAATAGAACAGAAAACCCAGAAATGAACCCACAACTAAATGGTAAATTAATCTTTGACAAAGCAGGAAAGAATATCCAATGGGAAAAAGAGTCTCTTCAACAAACAGTATTGGGAAAACTGGACAGCAACATGAAATTGGACCACTTTCTTGCATCATACACAAAAATATAAATTCAAAATGGATTAAAGACTTAAATGTGAGACCCGAAACCATAAAAATCATAGAAAAGAACACTGGCCGTAATTTCTCAAACATTGGCCAAAGCAACTTTTTTCTAGATAGGTATCCTGAGGCAAGGGAAACAAAAGCAAAAATAAACTATTGGGATTACATCAAAATAAAAAGCTTCTACACAGTGAAGGAGACAATTAACAAAACCAAAAGGCAGCCTATGGAATGGGAGAAAATAACTACAAATGACATATCCAATAAAGGGTTAATATCCAAAACATATAAAGAACTTATAAAACTCAACATGTAAAAAACAAATAATCTAATTAAAAAGTGGGCAGAAGACATGAACAGACATTTCTCCAAAGACATACAGATGGCCAACAGACACATGAAAGGATGTTCAATGCCACATCATCAGGGAAATACAAATCAAAACTACAATGAGATCTCACCTCACACCTGACAGAATGGCTAAAATCAACAACATAAAGAACAACAGGTGTTGGTGAGGATGTGGAGAAAAAGGAACCCTTGTGCACTGTCGGTGGGAATGCAAACTGGTGTAGCCACTGTGGTAAACAGTATGGAGGTTCCTCAAAAAATTAAAAATAGAACCATCCTACTATCTGATCTCACAATCACACTACTGGGTATTTACCCAAAGAATACAAAAACACTAATTCAAAGGGATACATGCACCTCTATGATACGATACGTAGAAATCGTATCATATCTTGGCTACGTATCTAGCCAAGATATGAAAGCAGCCCAAGTGTCCATTAATTGTGAATGGATAAAGAAGTGTGGTGTGTGTGTGTGTATATATGTATACAATGAAATATTATTCAGCTACAAAAAAGAATGAAATCTTGCCATTTGCAAGGACATGTCATGGATAGAGCTAGAGAGTATATTGCTAAGTGAAATAAGTCATAGACAAACACCATATGATTTCACTCATATGTGGAGTTTAAGAAACAAAATAAGCGAGCAAAGGGGAAAAACAAAGACAAACCAAGAAACAGACTATTAACTATAGAGAACAAACTGATGGTTACCAGAGAGTAGGGGGATTGGGGGGGGGGGGGAGAATGGGTGAAACAGGTGATGGGAATTAAGGAGTGCACTTGTGATAAGCACCCTCAGGTGATTAAAATAAAAACTTAAATATATTATCTAAGAATTTAATTATGTGATAAGTTACGGTATCACTTAAATGAAAATATGTATATATGTGTGTATATAAATCTACATGTTTATATATGTATATAAGTAAAACCAACATACCCAGCACTCAATATAAAATGTACTATTTGTGGGGGCCTGGGTGGCTCAGTCTGCTAAGCGACCAACTCTTGGTTTCCCTCAGGTCTTGATCTCACGGTCGTTGATCCAACCCCGCCTCCTGCTCCAAGCAAAGTGGAGAGTGGGCTTGAGATTCTCTTCCTCTCCTTCTGCCCCCCCCCCCCCCCCCCGTTAAGGCTTTCCATCCCCCCTCCCCCAATACATAAATCTTTTAAAATAAACAATAAATAAAATGTACTATTTTCTATATTAATAAAAAAAAATTGGGAGTGCAAGGAAGATATTTTCTAAGAGAAACAGTAGGTTCCAGGTTACTTGATGGGTCTGTTAGGCGTTCGCCAAGAAAGAAAAAAGATCAAGTCTGAAAAAATAAAGCATTTCGGAGACAAAGAGAAAATACTATCACCTTAAACATTACTCTTAATTGTCACAATTATTTCCTCCTCCAACGGAGACCTTTCTTGGAGAAGTATAGAGACGGGCAAGGAGACAACAGGCCATTCTTTGGGCCCCGATGAGAAAGTCAACTGGCTCCACCTGCCACACACGACCCTCGCCATCAGAGACCAGAGCTTCCAAAGCAGTCTCAGGGTCAGAGAGAAAAGTCAAGGCTTTTACTGTCAAGGGGCAGAGCCGTCTTGTCTTGTGCTCCCATATATGATTGTGTGTGACACAGCCAACAACACAATCTCCCCAAATCCACACAGTGCTGCACAGTCTCACACCACTAGACACAAAGTCACACCCTCCCTACCCTTCCCACACAGGGCTCCACAGTCACAATACCCACGGCGGCTCAGTCACAAAGCACACAAAGTGGAATACCAGGTCACACAATCACAACCGCATACCCACTACAGGGACACAGTCACAGGTACCGCCCCCCCCCGCCCCCCCAGTGTTACACACGGTCACACATGAACAATCATACCACGGGTACTCACAGTGTTATAAGCTAATCCACACCCGCACACACGGTATCACACACGTTCACAATCACACATACACACGTCACTTGACAGTCACAAAATTTCACCACCGCCCTTCCTCAGCCCCTTCTACCCGAACAGACTTAATATTCAGTTTCCGTCCCGGCGCCGGGCTCTGGGCTTTTTTCAACCTCGGTCTCCTCTGAAACGTGTCAGTGGCCGGAGCGCATTCAGCTCAAAGCAGCCCGCCTCGCTGTGGGGAGGAGCGGCGGACGCGATGCCTCCTGGGAAATGTAGTTAAGCTCCGCGCTAGCGATGGAGATATGGCGCCCGGCTTGAGACCTGCCAGAGATCCCGCCCCCGGCCCCTCTCCCCGGCCCACCCTGAGGCACGAACTGTGCCCCAAAATGTTTCGGCGCTCCAGGGGTAGGTAGCCTTACACCTTGACCCCTACTTGGAGTAAGCCCGGCATGCTTGAACTGAGTTTATTATAACCCAAGGTACACCACTGCCCTCTCTCAAAGGCAGAGTTAACACAGGAAAGAACACTCGGACTACTTACACTCCTCCCCCAACCAGGGAGACAGTCCCACAGACTCTGGCGCAGGAAAGAAAGCGCGAAAAGCGAACTTGAACCCATGAAACTTATGGGAAATGTAGTCCGCAGTCAGAAAAGTGGAGGACCGGCCAATACCGACAGATTCTGTCCGGTACTGAGCCCGGCTTGGCGGAGCCCAGGAGACCTCTGGGAGTGCTAGCCAGCCCAAGGAGTGCGCAGGCGCAGACTCTCTGGCTCGCCATAGTCGTCTTTGTCTGCGGGTGAGTGTGGTTTCGGCCTCGCAAGGCGCAGATCTGGGCGTGGGACCTGGGGTTCTGGGCTCAGAATCCGGTCAGGGAAGCTGTAGGGGAGGATTCTTAGAGCCTGCGACAGGGCTGGGGAGGCTGACGGGGCGGAATCGCTTTCTGTGACGTGCAGTGTTCGAAGCCTGTGCGGATGGGGGCAGGGGTACAGGAGGAAACGGGCGAGTTCGCGGGTGAGTGACGGAGGGTGTGAAAGGGTTGTAGAGGTACAACTTGCGTGAGAATTGCGTGGTTCCAAGTTTGTGAGGATGGATGGCATGGTGAGCTTTATGGGGTAGTAACCTCATCCTCACTATTCTCGTTTCTAAAATAATGATAATGAAGATGCATCTTTCTGGAGTATCCGTTTTTCTGAAAGAAAGGAAAATGGCTAAGACGAGAGATAAGTAATTTTTAAAGCGATTTTTATATAAAGGCAGACTGATTGTGGAGTTTATTTCCGAAAAACTTGTTATTGGATTACTAGACTCCCCTTGTGTATTGACTTTTCGTAATTCTTTGGAGGAACTTTGGTGAGCAGCTTTGAGAAGCCCTTGACTAAGGAGGAGCTTTAAGAGCTAGTTTCCACTAGTGTAGACAGCACAGAATTGTGAAGGATATTGTCCTGTCTTTGGTGCAGAGATATCAAGTAACTGATTTAAGACTCCCTTGTTTCTAAACGACGTGGCAGTGACTCGTAATTTGACCAGGTTTTCCCCAGACCAAATGACGTTTGTGAATGTAGTGAAACAAATTGTCTTCTATCTAAAACACTTTCTTCCAGTATTCTATGATACTTAACATAATTTTCAATAAAATGAAAAAGTACCACGGTACAAAAATTCATATACACAAATAATAGCTTTGGTATATACAAAAAGTAATCAGTAATAGTTACGAAGGCAGTACTTTATTTACAACAGCGACAAATCAGACAAAACACCTTGGGGTAAACAAGAAATGTATAAAATCTATATAACACTAAATTCTTTAGTTAACAAGACGCAAAAGAAGACCTGAACAAATGGAAATACATATCATATCTTAGATTTTAAAAGTCTACAAGGTATTTTGTTTTGTGAAGAAAGCTAAGTGCCTGTTTGGTAATACGTAATATACCACTTTTTTAGTAAGTGTGAATAAGAATGTATATTTGTAGGTGCATAAAGAAACTTTTGAAGTTTACACAGAAAATAAAAAAGGTTGATGAGGAGGGAGATGTAACAGCTAGGGCAGGGGTAAGAATCACATTTTTGCTTGCCTGTTTGTAGATTTCCATTTTTAACTGGGATGGAGAAATTAATTTCTATGTTCACTCCATTACTTTTTTTTTTTAATTTTTTTTTTTAAAGATTTTTATTTATTTGACAGAGAGAGATACAGCGAGAGAGGGAACACAAGCAGGGGGAGTGAGAGAGGGAGAAGCAGGCTTCCCGCGGAGCAGGGAGCCCGATGTGGGGCTCGATCCCAGGACCCTGGGATCACAACCTGAGCCGAAGGCAGACGCTTAACGACTGAGCCACTCAGGCACCCCCACTCCATTACTTTTTAGATGTTTAGCACTGCCTCATTCTTGAATGTTTCCTTGACTTCCATTATACTACTTTCATTTGTATATTCTAGTCAAAACCAAGAAATAATCCTCCCCCACCAAAAAGCTCCATTAGTGACTTATGTTTCTGTTTACCCCTTAACTATTAGTGTTCCTAAGTTTCTCACTTTGATTATATATATGTAAAATATGTATTTATATATATATAAATATATATTTATCTCTAAGAACAAAATTCCATTGCTGTGGCTTCACCTGACAGGTGACTAACAAATGTCCATTCCTATTTGAGCCACATCCTGAGGTACTGATTCACATATCCAAATGCATAATGGACAGCTCCACCTTGAGGTTGCACAGGAACTTCAAACTCTAAATTTATGCCCACAATGTTAGTACTGTTATCTCCTGTTTCCTGTGGTTTGCCTCCATCCATTTCCTCTTTGTATTACCTGTTTTGTCAGTTCATAACACTGTCCAGCCAGATTCGAAGCCTCTTATATCTGAGTAAGGGAAGAGCTCAGTAAGTTTGACTCTTGTCTGTCACACCACATTACAAATTGGAGGCCCAGATTTCTTAATTACACATAATAAATGATAAATATGTATGTTTGCTGAATCAGTGAATGACCATATAATTATAGGGCACTTAAAATATTTCATTTCTCCTAGAGTAACATAACCTAGGTAAAATATTAGGCTGCTAAAAATTTTTAGGAACGCTGACCATGACGAATACATGAATAACATCTTTTACATTTTATCCATATCATTTAAGGTTGGTGACTTCAGATTTATGAGAAAAGTGTTTTTATGGGGGAAAATGACATTCAGAACTGTGACTGTTCAATCAGGAGCAAGGCCACAAGTGACACCTGCTCTAATGTACCTGTTCAGGTTGTGATTCTGTAGAACTCTAACAACTCAGTCTTGTAATTTCTCTGTATCACCTAAATCCTGAAAATGACATTACCCATTTCTGAAATGTGTGGAGCCTTTTTTTTTTTTTTTAAGATTTTATTTATTTGAGAGAGAGAGTGTGCACACACAGCAGGGGGGAGGGGCAGAGGGAGAGGGAGAAGCAGGCTCCCCGAAGAGCAGGGAGCCCTATGTGGGACTCAGTCCTAGGACCGATCACGACCTGAGCTGAAGGCAGACGCTTAACCAGCTGAGCTACCCAGGTGCCCCTGTGTAGAGCCTTTAAATGGCATAATGGGTTTGGCTTGGGATGCAAAGTATAAATCCATGTCCTCACATGTATGCGTGTGCACCAGCTTCTAAGCCAAAGGATCACCATTACTTTGTTTTTTTCACAGGCCAGGTTCCTTGTGCATCCACAGGAACTGCACTTGCCTTGTCCTTCAAAACCTCCCAAGAGTCCTATGGCCTCAACTGAATTATGGGATGCTGCTTTGACCCTCAACAGTAACGTCCAAGTCCTGTGTCACTGTTTAGAAGTTTAAGGCACCAGTTTAACAAGAAGATCAATGGATGACTGAGAGAGAAATGTAAAGGAGGTGCTATCTAGGTGAGTAAGAAAGAACCCAGCAGGTATCAATGGGATAAAGGCTCATTACAGTTACTCAACCTGCAACCTCTGAAAAATTTTTTGAGGCAGTTATCTTATCAGCCCTTGTCTTTTGGAGTAACAGTTGCTGGAAATTCTTTAGATACCTAAATAACATTCCCAGATAATCTTGCTTGATCAGTGCTTTTTTTTTCTCAGATTCTGGGGGACTGGTTGCCCCTCTAACCTCTCTCTGGATGCCACCCTCTTCATTTGTAGTCTCAATTTGATAAATTTTATGACCTACATGTTGTGTTCTCCCTTTCACTAACATTCTCCATTTTTTATTTCCCCCTAGATGTCTAGACTCCTTCCCTTAAGCATTCATTCATCTTGCCAAGGATTACAAGATCTCTAGTCTTTCAAATCTTAGCATATAGATTCTTTTCTTTAAAATTGAACTTTCTGGGGATGCCTGGGTGGCTCAGGCGATTAATCATCCGACTCTTGATTTCAGCTCAGGTCATGATCTCAGGGTCATGGGATAGAGCCAGCATCAGACTCCACGCTGGGCATGGAGCCTGCTTGGGAGGGATTATCTCTCTCCCTCCCCCTCTCCCATCCCCTGCTTGCACTCTCCCTCTCTCAAAAAAAAATTTTTTTAAATAAAATTTAACTTTCTATCATTTCTCCCCACTTCCATTGTTATATATCTCAGAGTTGAATTTTATTTACCCCCTTATCCTTATTTCTTATTCTCTTCCTACCTCTAACTATCATAGCACAACATTTCTCCCCCTCTTGCTTTTTAACAATATAGCATGCTTGGAGATTTGTCCTGACTTCCTACAAGTTCACCTCTCTGTTACTTTTAAAAAGAAATAATGGGGCGCCTGGGTGGCTCAGTTGGTTAAGCGACTGCCTTCGGCTCAGGTCATGATCCTGGAGTCCCAGGATCGAGTCCCGCATCGGGCTCCCTGCTCAGCAGGGAGTCTGCTTCTCCCTCTGACCCTCCCCCCTCTCATGCTCTCTGTCTCTCATTGTCTCTCTCACAAATAAATACAATCTTAAAAAAAAAAAAAAAGAAATAATACTATTCTCTTTAAAATCCAATACATATACTTAATAGAAAAGTAAAATAATGGGTATGTCTTCTCAATCCTGGCCCTCACTTCTCCATTTCTGTTCCCCAGAAGCAGCCACTATTAACTGTGTATTCTTCTAAATATTTTTGTGAGTATACAAGGAGGCTTTCAAGCAGAACAATGACATGATTTAACTGTGACAAGAATAAACAGAGCTGTTGCTGTGTTGAGAGGAGTTATAAAGAGGCAAGGGCAAAGGTAGGAAGAAGAGTGAGGAGCCTATTCCAGTCAAGACATGATGTGGCTTACACTTTGGTTGTCCTCGTGAGTGAGGATTATGAGAAATGGCCAGATGCTAACCATATTTTGAAGATAAAGCCAACAGGACATGGAGATGTAATAGGGTGTGATCTAGGAGACAGTTGTTCAAAGCTTGAGCAACTGGGAAAATGAGGTTGCTATTGAACAAGATGAGAAGAATTTGGGGGAGGTTCATTTGGGAGAACTAGAGTTTTGTCTGGGGCAGGGTAAATTATTAGACATCCAAGTGCAGATTTTGAGTAGCAAGTGGATATGTGAATCAGTTGGGGAAAGAGGTCCAGGCTAGTGATTAAATATTTTCAAAAATATTGTATCATAATGCACAAATGTCAAGCAAACTCTTAACTGTATTCTGTGGAAATGGTGACCTGTTAGAGTAGGGGTTGGCAAACTACAGCCTGTACGTGTTTTTGTGAAGCTTTACTGAAACATGGCCACCTACAGTGCATCTTGTCCATCCATTTTCTTATTATCTGTGGCTACTTTCATGCTACAAATGCCTGAATTGAGCAGGCATCTGCAGATACATGATGTTATAAAGCATGAGACAGGGCGCCTGGGTGGCTCAGTTGGTTAAGCGACTGCCTTCGGCTCAGGTCATGATCCCGGAGTCCTGGGATCGAGTCCCACATCGGGCTCCCGGCTCGGCGGAGAGCCTGCTTCTCCCTCTGACCCTGTCCCCTCTCATGCTGTTTCTCTCTCTCTCTCTCTCAAGTAAATAAATAAATAAAATCTTTAAAAAATAAATAAATAAATAAAGCATGAGACAGGACTAAAAAGTATATGTCATGGTAAAGCTAAGTGACTATAATAAACCCAAAATGTACTGCTTTAAGGAATATAAGAATTGATTTCCTGGTCATATAACAGTTAACGTGGTAAGTAGTGAAGAGTTGCATGGTTGCTTTGGTTTTTGTGGTCCTTTAAGGATCCAGATTTCTTCCAGGTTGTATCTTTTACCATTCAGTTGTGGTTGAAACTGGATCAGCAGTGCATTCCTGGTTCCAGCCAGGTGGAGGAGGGAGAAATCACCACAGTAGGGCAAGAAGTCAATAAACTTTTTCTGTAAAGGTCCAGATAGTAAATACATAAGGCTTTGTAGACCATAGGATCTCTGCTACAACTACTCAAGTCAGACATTATAGCACAAAAGTAGTTTGTGTAGCATTAGACTATCCTGATTTTTGTTTTGAAAATATTTTTTAAACCACAAGTTAAATGCTATTGAAAGAACCACTTTGCCTGATTTTCAGATGACGTTGCCTAGTTCAGTTCAGAATTTTACAGTATGAGGGCCACCTGGGTGGCTCAGTCAGTTAAGTGTCCGACTCTTGACGTTGGCTCAGGTCTTGATCTCGTGGTGGTGAGTTTGAGCCCTGCATCGGGTTCCACACTCAGTGAAGAGTCTGCTTGAGATTCTCTCTCTCCCTTTCCCCTCCCCCCCCCCAGCTCTCTCTCTGTCTTGCTCTCTAAAATAAATAAGTCTTTAAAAAAATTTACAGTATGAAAAATTCAATTCCGATAAATATGTATGAAGTATGTTGATGTCATCCCTATAAAAATACAAGGAGTTTTAATTACCGAGATGTCATTTCTGTGTTTTCTTTTCCCTTTTTTTTTTTTTTTAAGATTTTATTTATGTGAGAGAGAGAGCGCATGAGTGAGGGGAGGAAAAGAAGGGAAGGGAGAGGAACAAGCAGACTGCACTTGAGCACGGAGCCCCATGCAGGGCTTAATCCCAGGACCCTGAGATCATGACCTGAGCTGAAACTAAGAGTCAGACGCTCAACTGACTAAGCCACCCAGGTGCCCCTGTGTTTTCTTTTACTAGGACTATAGTGGGTTGAGTCTTGATCTATTCTGCATCATTCTTTTGCAAATATAATGAATTGGAAATTTTAAAATAAATGCTATTACTGTAATTTGTAAAGCTTTAGTAAAATCCACATGTTGAGCCATCTATGCCTTGGGCTTTGGGGTGATAAAATACTTTAACAAGGGCACCTGGGTGGCTCAGTTGGTTAAGCGACTGCCTTCGGCTCAGGTCATGATCCTGGAGTCCCGGGATCGAGTCCCACATCGGGCTCCCTGCTCAG